>NC_090815.1:121536103-121836103 GCF_000390325.3 Nicotiana tomentosiformis | reverse complement strand
TTTGGACAAAATGACATGAATATACTAGTTAGTTAATTTGGATTTGGTTGCATGGGTTTGACTCTATAAGTAAAAAGACATGGACAAAGAACTGTTCTAACTTATAATTATCATCTAGTTGTTTGCGCTAAACAACAGACAAGTGTTTGAAGGGGAGCCTTGACGTAACTGGTAAAGTTGTTGTCATGTGACCAGGAGGTCGCGGGTTCTAGCCGGACACAACCTTTTGTAAAAATACAGGGTAAGACTGCGTACAATAGACCCTTGTGGTCTGACTATTCCTCGGACTCCGTGCATAATAGGAGTTTAATGCATCGGGCTGCCCTCTTGTGTGAACCTACTCACATTGTTGGTTCCAGACTCGGTTCTATAGGGTAGATATCTCATTGGATTAACTATCCCACATTTTATAAGGAATAGTTAATTTCACTATTTTAGTGAAAAAGTTATACTAAGATTAACTAATAACCAAATATGAGATAAATACAATCTCAAATTCTATCTCGAGATTATTATCGTTATCCGAAGTAAAAAAATTCTTTCCATCAAGAGTAAAGGAAATTATATTTTATTCCAAAATAAAAAAGAAGATTTGAAATGGCTAAATTGGCGGTTTGATTAGACCTTGCCCAATAAGAAGCTAGTTCCGTACACTATTCAAGAAATGCAGAGGCTAATATTGGGGCGGGTAGCAGAGGGTGGGGTGGGGGGTGCGAGACTGAAGTGGTATTCCAACGGTCGACTCTGCTCTCTCTACTATCTATAAGAAATGTCTCTTTGTTAGATGTTCCTCTTCTCTATCTTTTTCAATCTCTTGTAACATTCAGAATACCTTTGTTTTTTGTCAAAAACTCAAAAAGATCCAGAACCAGAAAAACAAAAATGGTGATGTCGAAGGTCAAATATGAGGAATTACGCCAACAGCGATTGGAAGAAAACAAGAAAAGAATGGAGGAACTCAATCTCCCTCTGCTTACTCAAGCTCTCAAAATTTCCTCTTCCCCCAAACCTTCTCCTGTACGTTTTTATGCTCCTTCTTTTCTCTCTTTTGCTGTCCTTCCTTTTCGCTGTATTTTCCCGAATGATTAACCCACTTTTCTCTTCTTCTTTTTTTTTTTTTGGGAATTAATAGATGAAGAAGGTGAAACCTAGGATTATCAGAACAGAGCTTGTTTCAGTTCGAAGATCACCTCGTGTTGCTAACAAACCTGCTCCTGAATTCAAAGAAGTACATACTACTCCTAATTTTCTCTTCTCTTTTTTCTTTTTGGGCCCGAATTGCTTCACTCTATGTTTATCTTTTAAATCATTTTAACAACATTGTTTATCTACCCATTTTTGGAGTACAGGTGATTTATTATGAAAGGGTGATGATACCTAGAAGGTATACACAATTTTTTCTTGTTATTAAAAGGCTTTCATTTTTTACCATTGATGCATGTGAAATTTGCCTAGGGTGTATCGGAAACAGCCTCTCTATCCCTTGGTAGGGGTAAGGTCTGCGTATACTCTAACCTAACTTGGGTAGGGTTAAGGTCTGCGTACACTCTAACCTAGCCAGACTCAACTTGTGGGATTTTATTGGGTTATTGTTGTTGTTGAAGGTGAAAATGAGAAAGCTTATACTATATTATATGTCATGTAATGCGTTCAACGTTTGTTTGTTTAGGATGTCCACCCCAAGGAAGAGGGATTCGTCGAATATGGTATATGCTACGGACGAAGAAAGGGCTGCTTCCATAGAGAAAGCAGAGAAACTTGAAGCAAGTCTTGGACCTGACTATCCAATCTTAGTCAGATCAATGCTTCCCTCCCATGTTTCTGGAGGTTTTTGGCTGGTCAGTTTTAACCTCTTATAGCAGGTTTTACATACTGCATTTATTCTAAGTTATCAATCAGTGCTTACTAAATGGAGTTGCCAGCTATTATCTTTTATTTGGTAATATTTTTCACACAGCCAATGCATAGAACTTAAATTTTGTCACCGTTGACCCTGTAGGCAAGTAAGTAGCTAAAAGCTCAGCTTAAGGATTTGGAAATCAGTTGTATTAACTGCTCATGCAATGAAAAATGCTGCACCAAACTTTATAGGATGATCCAGCATTCCGAGCGCCAAGCTTTTTATTCTATTCGAAATAAGGTGGAAAAAATACAAAGGATTCATATAGCCAACCCAACTAGTTTTGGGATTGCGGTGTAGTTGATAGATATATTGATTCATAGAAGTGTTGTCTTTGCCCAAATTTTTAATAGATTATATAGTCCTCTCTAGAAATAGATCAGTTTACATTTCCAAAGAGTGAAAACTTATGGGCCAAAAGTTTTCACACTTATCTCAGAAAGTATAAAGCCCCCGGTTTAAATAAAATCAATGCAAAAAGATTTTAACTTCTATACACTTACAATGTAAAAGCATTCTTACACTGTCAAGTTCACCTAAAAAATAACTAAAGGAACTGTCCATAAGAAGTGGAACTACTACTTAGAAAATAAAGCAGTCAACTTGCTACAGGTAAGTGGATGCTATAGCTCACATAATGAGTTGCATATCTTGTGAGGGTTTTTCTTTCTTTTCTATAGTTATGGTTAGGTTTTTAATACCAAACTGTTATGCAGTTACGATAATCGAATCAATTAGAATGAACAAGGAGGATGCTAATTCATTTGCAACTCATGAATGCAGGGTCTACCATCTAATTTCTGCAGGAAGAATCTTCCAAGAAGAGATGACACTATCACCTTAATAGATGAAACAGGAGAAGAGTGGCCAACAGTATACTTGGCCCAAAAAAATGGACTGAGTGGTGGATGGAAGAAGTTTGCTGTGGATCATGACTTGGCTGATGGAGATGCAATTGTCTTCCATTTGATACGCCCTACAAAATTTAAGGTGACACTTCTGAATATTAAGGATGTTTGTAAGTTTGTCATTGAGCATCTTTAGCTCAAATTTCATGTTCCATACCCTATGTTCAACAAAGTTGAGACATGCAACATTGTCCAATAATACGTTCTTTCTAATTACAACTTCTTGTTGACACGAGTACAATGAAAGAAGCAGATTATTATGCAATTTGAAGTTCTGAACTGTATCTCTTTTCCTTTCTCTATAGGCGTATATCATAAGGGTAAACAATGTCAGTGAGAGTGAAAGTACTGAAACCTCTACAAATTAGGGTACATATCTACAATGCTCAAGCAGTGAAGCCTTTCAATATCCAGGTACAAGGACTTGTAAAGAATCTTTGAGACTTTTTCTTTTTCTTTGCAGTAATATTTTCAGAATATACTATATGGTAAATATTGATATGACAAATGACGATATAATTTTATCGTTCACACGCTGCTGACTCTTTAAGACTAACTATTCATACTTGTCTCTGCATATGTAAACTTCAGTGACATATTGCTTCTAATACATGAGTTTATATCAAAACGACAATGAAAGAGAGAAGCTTTCCATCGGATTAAAGTCATATATGTTTTACACTTATCTACTGGACTTGAAAATTCTGAAACTTGCTCCTTATTTTTAGGAAGTTGTCATTTGTCTAAGTCAAAAATGAACTTCTGCAATTGGTTTGTTTGATCTGAAGCCAGATTTTCAGGGAAAAGGGCATATATAAGTACATCATTTATACAATAGTCTAATGGACGGATTTATTAACGTTCATATGTTGAAGTATGACTTTTCATCTTATGCATAATTTTTAAAGATACAACTTGCAAATGTTGACATGTTGTGTTATAGTCTGCAGACAACTGTAATTACAGCTAGCTGCTTGAACAAAATATCATACATAGCAGCTAGTTGTGGATTAAATAGCTGGTGGAGACAAAGTGCAAGAATAACTATAGAACTAAATGTCACTTTAGCACATTAATTGTAGATGTTTCTGTAGGTGGGAAATGGGAAACATGATCTCACATATATGCTACTACTAGAGATTATTGAACAACATATAGATGGTGTGAGGGCCACTATCACCCCAACCCCTTAACTCTCCCTTTTTCCTTCTTAAATCTATGTCTACAAAAGGAACTATTAGACTGTTAAATATGTGCTCACTTTCTTGGTTGTCATTGTTTGTCTCTCTAATGAACAACTGGTGACTTTTGCAGGAGATGAGAATTTGCTGTGCACTTTGTTTCTCTGTCTAATATGTTGTCGCACAAGTTTTAGTACATCTGTCAGCAGCACAACAAGGAGGGTTGATCTTGATTCAGAAAAAGTCATTGAAAAATGATACTAGTAGTTTAGTTGTTAGTAGTACTACTAATATTTTTTGCAACTCCGTTATGTTCCTCCTTTTGACGTGCAAATTGAACAGCTAATCTTTTCTTCTCTTGCGTTCGTCAGTTAGAAAGAACCACAGGGAAAACTCTAGCTTATACTAACCTTTTTGGAGAAAAATAGAGTTGGTTCCTTTGTTATATTTTACTTTTATTAATTAACTTTGCAAGTTAAACGTTTAATTTATTATTTGAACATTATTTTGGCTACAACAACATACCCCAGTTATATTATTACTATAGCGTGCCGCTGAATAATATTTTGGCTGAAAACTCGGAAATATGTTAAATGAAAACTTTGTAATAACAAACAATATACACGCTCAGTATTTTGCATCAAACTAAATAATTAATCATAAGAGCCAATATATATTAACTATGATCAGAGGCGGATCCAAGATTTAAATCCTATGGGTTCAATTTTAAGATTTTTAATATTGAATCCATTATATTTTTAAAGTTATGGGTTCAGTTGAACCCGTAGCTAGTATGCACTGTGATGATAAAAATAGAAAATTAATTTCATGCATAGAATAGAGAAGTTAGGTGATAAGTGCAGGTTAAAGTAATTTTCCCTCTTGTATGTAATACGGTAGAGCTGAATATCTGGCTAAAATCCTCGCGGTCCAGAAAAGCTAGCTGTACGTAATGGGCAAGAAGAAAAATATTTGCAGCAATAGAAAAATAGAATAGAAAAGTAGTAATAAATTAAAATAATATGTATGATAATTGACCAAATCTAGGTGTGAATTGACCATGGCAGCAAATATGCGTAGCTTACTCTAGACATATGATTTGATGTAATTTGGACAACCTGTTTGATTGCTACATTTGCTGTGTGCCACTGCTACAGCTTTCTTCTCTTACTATTTTATACACCACAACGTGCTCTGCTCTATCTTCATCACCCTATATGTATTGTTTTTTACACATGAAAATATACATAAAGTGAGTGGTTGACATAAATATAATTACAAGATAATTTTATATGTATATATATGTACTGCCAAAATAAATACCATATATTTCGGATTAGACTTATTTTTTTTTAAAAAAAAAATCCAGGGAAACCTGGAGCCAATACCCTTCGGGTGTACACTGTACTAGGCAAGTCCCGGTATGACAAGCTCTAACTGAAGAGGTTGCTGGTGAGGGGAATCGATCTCAGGTCTCATCAGAGAAACCAATCACCCAACCAACTCAGCTAAACCTTGCATGCTAATTAGACTTAATTTTTCGGCCATATTTGGAGGTTTTTCATATAAAATATTAGTTGCATAATATTGATACAAAAGCTGAAAGTTGCATATTTTAATTTTATTGACGAGTTAGCAAAGTCATTGCTCTTTCCCATTTGTGAAAAGAAAATCATATACTACAAAGGGAAGTTTTAGAGTAATAAATGGGGATTAATGTCAAGTGACAGCTGCATTTTTTCCCGTATGATCTGGTCTAAAGATAACTGAAGTTGACTGGTTATCCAATTTGACCCTCTCTAGCAAGTTAAAGCTAAGATGGTGATTTAATTAGTTTCATTAAATTGAGCAATTAATCAAGGACTATTAATTTTTGTATTATTAATAAGATTAGATAGATTAAATTCTTGATTCAATCGCTATGTCGCACAATTATTCCAGTTTACATCCTGGCTTGTTCCGCTTCAAGTTAATTACTATCACTAATATTAGAATATTCAATCAATAAGCAGCCAAACATTACTCCTCCCCATCCACTTTAATTAATTTTTTGGCATTTTTTTTGTAGTCCACAATATTTAATATTTTCAGATGTCAAGAAAAAATTAACTCTTTTTTTCTAAAGTTGTCTTTAGAGTAAAAAGCCTAGGAGTATTTGTTATATTTCCAATGAACAAATTAAGATTAATATGATCAATTTTATTGTTAATTAATATTAAAAGATGGATACCTTAATATATGTGAAAACAGCCAAAACAAATTAATTAAAGTGAATTAGATGGAGTAATGTCCAAACTTTTGTAGCCTTTAGAAGCATTGTCATGATTCAATATTGATGATCCAATGATGTTAGATGTATTTTAAAACTTTTAGTTGATTTAGTTGATGGTCAATGGATCTACGTATACTTGCCTAAATCTTTTCTTGTTCAAATTGCGTGTTTTCTCAATCATACTCAACTTTAAAATTTTTGCCATGTCAGTAGTCAAGTCATCAAATCTGTGTCCATTTATGATGCACCATAAGTAGAGCCGTCAATATGGGCTTGATTTATTGGGCCGGCCTAGTTCAGCTCGTAATTTAGCAGGGTTGGGCTAGATTTTTTGAAACCCATTTAAAAACGAGGCTTTTAAGCCCGGCCCGAATAAGCATGTGGCTTGTTAGGCTTAATTGAGGCTGGGGTGAGCCGGCTCGTGGGCCTAATAAAAATATTTATTTAAAATATATAAAATGTATACTGCCTCTAGCGATGGAAAGTCAGAATTGGATCTTTAGTTAGAGGAATCAAAGCTTGATCTTGAGAAGTTTCAAGAGATGTATTGGAAGGACCATTCTAGAAAATATCCCGATCTTTTAGTGATGGCACGTGATGTACTTAGTATTCCTATTACCACTGTAGTGTCGGAATCAACATTTAGCATTAGTGTGCTTGTTCCGACAAAGTACAGAAGTTGCATCCATCATGAAAATGTCCAAATACTTGTTACTACTTGAAACTGGTTGCACGACTTTTCCCAAACTCAAACTTGTAATATTTTTTTATGTGAATTTGAATATTATTAGTTTTAAAATGTTATTATTTTAAGATTTAACTAATTAATATTGCGTATGAATTGTAGATGTAGATGAAAGTGAAGATGTTAAGACAACCTTATCACAAGCGGATTCAAATGTGTTTGAAGAAGATGTGTTGGATACCCCATAAGCGTCATGGACGTTCTCTTGAATAGTTTGTTTTGAGTTTTGACTTTTAGTGAATGAAATATAGTCTTGTCTTTTACTTTTTTAGTGTTTATTGTGATATATTGGAACAGTATAAAAAGTTATTAAGATTCACAAAAATTTTCCAATAAGATATTTTTTAACTTTTAAATATTTATCTTTTTTTAGGTTAGAACTTAAAGAAAAAATATAAAATTATATTTTAAAAGATGATGGGCCGGCTCATGGGAGCCCAAGGAACACATAGGGCTGGGGTGGATTGACTATTATAAGGTCCATCAAAATGATGGGCTAGCCCAACCCAACTCGTTATTTACTAAAGCCTACATGGGCTGGATTGGACTAGACTAACCCGGCCCGGCCCGACCCATATTGACAGCTCTAACCATAAGTCATACTAATATCTTTAAGCGATAAGCGCAAGTTATTAGCATAAAAATTTAATGAAACGTAGGGAGTCTAATTCGATAGCCGATGGTTTAATCCAATTTAGTCTTTATTTCAGAGTCTCGTTTTGTGATATGCGCTTGCTTTTTAACATTTCTTTGCGTGTTACTAAGATATTATTAGAGTTTCATTCTCTCACTTGATTTCTAGCTAATTCTTTTCTTCTTTTTTTGCTTTATTTTTCTTTTATATTTAGAGAGAGAGTTTAACGAATTATTGGGATTTCTCAACTCAATTCGGATTATCAAATCCCATAAAATAAAAATAAAAAAAACAGTTGAAGGAAACACATGGTAGGTGCGCGTAGAAGAGGGAAATATCAAAAAGTGCAACATGTGATTGACGCCGTGGATTTCGGGGGCCATTTGGAGGTCAAAGCATTTGGTTGAAACACAGACAGCAGAGAAAAAAATGTTACCCCCACATTAAATCATAATCCCATATTTCTCCACAATATCTTATTTTTCCTTTTATTTTCAAAGCTAGACTGTAGTAACAATTTTATGTAAAATGAAAGTCTATTTTACAACCAAGATGATAATAAATTGCTTAAAAAGAATAATTTTAATCTAAGATAAAAACAACTATATTCTCCATTTAATTGGGATGCATGTCTTTTAATTAGATTAATTAGGCCTCTATTATCATCAACGTCTCGACAATTAACAAATAATAATGTCTCTTAAGTCTTAATCTCGTTTTATATAATATTATCACCACTTAAAAGTCAAATAATTTAACTACGGTTCTTTATATATCACAATGTTTGTGATTTATAGTAATTATTTATGATCCCTTTTGAAAATTATTTTTAAATTTTTAAATTTTTAAATAATATCTAGATTTAAATAGAGATTAAATAATTTGATGTTTGTATTTTGACTCCATCCTTTCTGAACATACATAGAGGGAATATTTCCGGAGAAAACATACTCAAGTTGAACTTTAACAAATCAATAAATATTAGACAAATATCTTGTATATAAATTTTGCTATTCATAAAGTAGTACGTATTATCAAATTAATCTTTAAAATTAAATTTGTCAATTTAGTCTAAACACTAAGTGCGCAAAAATATTTTTTTTTTCACCCGCAAAAAAAAGTTTTTCGAGTAGTGTAATTATTAGTGTGAGCCGCTTCAAATTTAACTCTACGTGCCAATCAGTTACTCATTGGCCGACTCAACTTTCAAGTGATAAGTCGGCTTTTCCTATTTAATAAAATGGATCACAAAAAGTGCTCCATTCTCTTTCTTTTCTTTTCTTTTTTTAATTTTATTTGTTACAACTCACATGTAAAAGAGGGCCTATTCAGAGTAAGTGCATAACAGAAGTTGTTGACAAGAAAGTCAGTCCAAAGTTTTAATATGCAATTCCCTTCCAATTTTTTCTCGGCTTCTTTTAAATATATGTTACATAATATTGCTTACCATTAGAGCAACGACAAATTAAAGTTATTTTCCTACAATTTATATGTCACGAGTGTCAGTCGTGAAATCCGTCGTGAAATCGGCCATTGATACTTGCATCAGGATAAGCCTACATCACACCTCTTAGGGTGCGGTCCTTCCCCAAACCCTGCATAAATATAAAATGCTTCATGCATCAAACTACCCTTTATGTAATATAGCTTAGAATATAAACTGTAATTTCATTAAGCTTTCTGTTTGACCCAAAATTTAGATCCAGGTTTAAACAATTAGATTTTCTAATAGAATGAAATTAATCTTAGCCAATATTAATATCCAAAAGATTAATCAACCGATTTTATAGCAAGATGTTACGAGTACTATTTGAGTAGCAGTAAATGGTGACAATAAAGTAATATTCGATATCGAAGAATAAAATGGTAGCATTAAATAGCAATAAATAACAATGAATGATATTTATATAAATAAATGCATAGGAGTCACCCGAAAAGGGTGAGCTTCTTTGATATCCCCTCTCGCAACGATAGATGATGACAAGCCTTACAATTTTCACATCCTCCTTGGATCGTGGGAGAAACGATAGACAAAGATCTCAAGAAAAGGTATATTTTGTATGTCAATGATAAAACAAGAATTTTCAGAGAATGTCAATGTGTAGTTTTTTACAACGAGTGTCCAATTCTTCATATAGCTACATATCTTTCTATTTATAAGGGCATATGAGCCATAGAAACCCTAATAGTATCATATCGGAGGAATATTCACTGAAATATTTTCTTTAAAGTCTTATTTCTAAAACTAGTCGTTACTACTCTGCTAAAGAGAGTACTCGTCCTCGTTCTCGACCTCTATTGAGTCTTCGACCTCGCCTTCATCCTTTGTTGACGACAAATTGCTGATACGTGCCGGCCTTCGAAAACTTTCTTAATTAATATTGATTAAGCTCACACATAATTATGACAATTTAGCCCAAACACTTTCGTGGAGCACAAACTTTAGTCTTTTAGACTTTTATAAGAAGGTAGAATATTTATGAGAAGAAACATGAATGGTACGATAATCATGCAGTTTTTCATATTATTATTCGAAAAAAGTTGGTTGTTTGGCAATTGTATGTAAACCTTTTTACAAAATATTTTAAAGGTATTTTTTCTATGAAAAATACTGTAGAAGAAAGTACTTTGAACCAGTTGCAATAAAAACTTTTTATTGAATAATTACAAGTAGTAACTTACCTTTTTCTTTTTCTGAAAACGTTCAGAAATTGTTTTCGGTTATCCTAACAGAAATGGTATTCTTTTCCCAAAAGGGAAAAAGAAAAGAAGAAAACGCGCCAAGGAGCGCAAGCTAGCAGGATAGAGTAAGAAATGTGCAGGATAAGGTAAATAACAGCTCATATATTCCAGCTTTTATTTTAGTTTTAATTTAGTTTTAATTTAGTTAACGCCGAATCAAACAAACAGTGCGTTTCTCGGACATTGTCAGCACACATGTTATTACATTACATCTAACATTATGTTATGCAACAAATTAAACCACCATTTCTGCAAATCTATACAACACCTCCTCTTTCTTCTTCTATCTTTTTTCAGAAACCAAAATACCCAGAAAAAAGAAACAAACTACACATAGCAACAAGAAAAAAAGAGAAACAAAAATTAAGGCCAAAAACTCCATTTTATGCGCCTTTAAACATTGACAACTCTTTTCTCTGTCCCCAAGGAAAAAAACAGAAGAAAAAAACAGTATTGTATACGCACCACTATGGAACTTTTATCTTCACACCGTGCGTTTTTCTTTTTACGTTTTTGTAATTGCATTTTTTTCTCGCATTTTCTAATTTTATGTTCTTTTACATTTTCCCTGATAAAAATACATGAGTTTGGAATCTGGGGTTTTTTATTCTTGATTTTTAATGTTCATTATGAGGAGATCTTTGATTATATTAAAATAGTGAGATTAGTTTCATTCCTTCATTCCTTGTGATCGTGTATTTGATTAGATATTTAGGCTAGATTTTGTGATTTAAGATGTATTGATGTGGATGTTTAATCTTTTGTGCGTATAGGTCATCGTTGGATTTGCGTTGACCAAATACATTGACAGTCAATGAAGGAGTAATTTTGGGAAGTTACATTTGTTTTGATTGGAAAAAACGATATAGTCTTTATCTGATTTGAGAGAGGGACCTAATAATGTTGTCTAAGGGTGAACATCAAACGGTCCCATTGTCTGTGTTGTTAAAGCGTGAATTGGCTAATGAGAAGATTGAAAGACCTGAGATTTCTCATGGTCAAGCTAGTCAGAGCAAAAAAGGCGAAGACTTTACGTTTGTTAAGACCGAATGTCAGCGAGTTTTGGGTGATGGAGTTGCCACTTATTCTGTATTTGGAGTAAGTTTCTTATGCTTCTTGAGGAAAATGTCCCATTTATATGCTAATGCTGTAGATTCCTTGTTATATATGTCTTTGTGTTAATATTTGTTATTGTTGGATTATCAGATAGATTTCTTGTTGAATCCAGTCAGTGCTTTATTTTGTGTATATGGTTGAGAAAAACAATTGCTTGTTGGTACTGAGGGAGGATAGTCTTTTAAAGGTGCTGCTTTTGCTTCTTTGACTTTGTTGTCTAAGATGGATTGTGCATAATGCAAGTAGTCAGCTCAAGAAGGAGAACTCTTTGTTTGTTCCTATTATCATTGTACAGCATCTAGGAAGTAGAGGCGTATATTGAGGTTGATTCGCTTTTAAAAGTTTGATGGCCACCATTTAGTTATGCTATATAACAATCCATGGAGATAAAGAAAGTTGTATTCATTAAACAAGTAGAACTTAAGGCATGGGATGTTGCCTCATTAGCTCTTGTGTTGGTTGTATGTAAGGAGAGAATAGGAGATCGCTTGAAGGATAGAAAATGCTTTTTAAATCTAAGGAATAGTCTTTTTATCTTTAGTTTCCTTTTGGTGCACCATGAAGTCCCTGCTTGTATAGATGATTGAGTGTCTCTTGTAGATTCTCTACTTTTCGGTATTCGGCTTGTATGCCAAAAAATTACCCCATCAATTAATAAATAAGTTTCCTTATCAAAAAATAAAGTGAACTTAACTTATTGTTCAGATAAGCATTCGCGGAAACTGGCTAATGCGACATGTGGCTGTGATGCAACTTTGATACCGACTAGCCTGCTGTTTGTTATCTAGGATTCGGTGCCTTGTGAATTTGGTTGGTTTCTTGAAATATTCTAATGATATCTCTAGTTGTACAACTCTGTGTCGTAAGTTATGTTTTTGACTTGTAAATCTTATAAGATAGTTTCCATCTCTGCTTTTATAAGTTGGTGGTCTTTTTCCTTTTTCTTATTTTCTATTTATGGGCCTTATCTTTATAATGGCTTTTGTCACCGTGATTTACTTTTATTTTTCCCCAACTTCCTGACATATCAGGAGAGATGCATTTCAGTTCTTCTCAATTTTAATGCGTGTTTCAAGTATGGAATTTCTGCGTTAACTTCTAGCGAAAATCTTTGCTGTTGACCTTGAAATTCTTTTTAAGATGTTAAATTTCAATTATTTGCACTCCCTTTTCCTTTCTTAAATAATGTCCGTCTTATAATTTGTAATCTCCCACCTTTGCAGTTATTTGATGGGCACAATGGGTCAGCAGCCGCTATATATGCTAAAGAAAATCTCTTGCAGAATGTGTTGAGTGCTATTCCTCCAGATCTTAGCAGAGATGAATGGGTTGCAGCACTTCCTAGAGCTTTGGTTGCAGGATTTGTCAAAACAGATAAAGATTTCCAAGAAAGAGGTATGAGTAATTTCTTTATTCATTTCTGGAAACATGATATTGCAATTTGGTATGCATAAAAAGGGTTTAGTTTTGTGTTGGTATTATGCCTGCTTGATCAAACATAGCACAAAGCTTGCGATGTTCCACATGTTGATGCAAGACTTGTTATTACTTTGAGGCTTTTGAATTCTAGCCTTCATATTTGCTTCGGATGATATTCTACATGTTTTCTTCAGCTCTTGCTATATGCTTTTTTCTTTCTGGATTTTGGCTTCTATTGTTACTATCTCCAATTACCTTATTTCCAATATTGTCGAAACGATCTAATTGCCTCCTACTATACTATGCAGCAAAAACCTCAGGGACAACAGTCACGTTTGTCATAATTGAAGGATGGGTTGTAACAGTTGCATCAGTTGGCGATTCTCGGTGCATACTAGAATCAGCTGAAGGAGGAATTTATTATCTATCAGCCGATCATAGGCTTGACTGCAATGAAGAGGAGTAAGATTAATGCCTTTCACCAATTGATTAATATACTTTCACCTCTTGCATTAAGGTATTGATTATATATGTTTTTAATTGAATAGGAGGGAACGTATAACAGCCTGTGGTGGAGAAGTTGGCCGGCTTAATGCTGGTGGTGGTACAGAGGTATGTTGGTTGTCATGTTTACATATGGTCTCTGGTTTTAAAACATCACGACAACAACCCCCCCGGGCCCCACTTGAACATACAAAAAATACCTCTTCCCCCTTGTCTCCTTGAAGTTAGCAGCTATAGGCCACGACTCATTTACTATGTATTGGCATGTCCTATTTTATGGTTCACTTTTTAATTTTCATTTTCTCAGACTTTCTTCTCCCGGAAGAAGTTTTGGGAAGTGGGTTAGCTTTGTGCTTTGTCTTACCAGTGATTGAAATTCATTTCAGATTGGTCCTTTGAGATGTTGGCCTGGTGGGCTCTGCCTCTCGAGATCCATTGGAGATATGGATGTTGGCGAATATATAGTTCCTGTACCCTATGTGAAGCAAGTGAAGGTTGGTCTATGATGTTTTCTGCTCTGTTTTTTATGTGCTTATCCCATTGCTCTTCATTTCCTTTGTGTATCTGCAACAATAGATTTGCAGCTTGAGTTCACCTGGAAAGACTCTACTTCTTGGCACAATAAATAAATAAACAGCTCTACCTCTTGCCCACTATTCTATATTTTGTCAAATTTGGGGTATGAATAGTACAGTTTGATTTTAGGCTCTATACTAAAGCTTTTAAGATTTCTTGGTTGAAATGTCAGTAAACCCTGTGTTTGACAGTGAGGGTGGACTCTAGTCAAAATTTCTTTCTTTGGTTTTCCTGGAAACGATTTTCCACGGCCTGGTGGTTTTGCATTTTTTTTTGGCTTTGGATGCTTGTTTGATGATACACAATGACTATAAGCCTTTAATCCAGTCTTGATTGGTGCAATTATTGGGGGAGAAAGTGTACTGTTTCCTGATTTTAGTTTGTCCCGAATCGTTTTTGTATCTTTGCATTTAAGTGCAAAGGCATAGTATATTACCATCATTAGCTTGACATCAATGATACCATCCCTTTTCAAGAACTCAATGTATGTGTGTGTGTGGTGGAGGGAGAGATAGAGTTGATAGTACTTGGAGTTGCTGGATGTTACTCAGCATATAGAAGTTTAAGTCAATATAGCGAGCTATGTAATATTTAATAGAAATCATAGTAGTTCCTGGCTTCCCTCAGCCTAGAAACATCGGAACACTAGATTTTATTCTTTTCATTTTCTGAAGAAGGGATTTTATTCTTCATTTGTATGTTCCCGTTAGAATAACAACTTCTAGATTGGCCTGAACGTTTTGGTCTTCTAGTTGCACAAGCACTTTTTTTTCTTTCCTAATTGGAAGTCATATCTCATATCTGTTCTAAACAATAAGCATTATGTCAACAGCTATCAGCAGCAGGTGGAAGGCTTGTAATAGCAAGTGATGGTGTCTGGGATGCTTTATCTGCAGAAATGGCTGTTGAATGCTGTCACGGAATGCCTGCGGATGCTTCCGCCTCCCAAATTGTAAAAGTATGATTATGTACTTGATATGTGATGTCTTTACTTGGATTTGCTTCTATCTAGTCTTAACTCTTACTCCAATATGCAGGAAGCTGTACAGCCAAAAGGGATTCGAGATGATACGACCTGTATTGTGGTCGATGTACATCCCCCAGAAAAACCAATTCCTCCACCGCCACCCAAAAAGTCAGGAAAAGGAGTATTCAAGTCTATGTTTCGCAAAAGAACTTCGGCGTCGTCTTCTGATATTCAGAAAGATTTTTGTGAACCGGATGTAGTGGAAGAACTATTTGAGGAAGGATCTGCATCTCTTTCAGACAGGTTTGTCACATGCTAAGTGTTTCTTTGCATCTGATGCGCAAATTGGAACTCCCATTTCAGATATAGCGGTGGGCTCAGATCTAGTGTTTATATTTGCTTTCTTCCCACGATTGCAGGTTAGACGCGAAATATCCAGTGTGCAACATGTTTAAGTTATTCATATGTGCCATCTGTCAAGTGGAGATAAAGCCAGGTCAAGGTGTTTCAATACATGCTGGCTCCTCGAAGACAAGATATTCGCGGCCATGGGATGGCCCTTTCCTATGCTCAAGCTGCCAAGAGAAGAAAGACGCCATGGAAGGAAAGAGACCTTTTGGAGGTCAGATGCCTCACTTTCTGTAGACAAGCTGAACTCGTTTGCCTTGAAATAAACATATTTGATCATCCTTACTTTACTATTCACAGATGCAAGATATAATAGTGAGTGACGAGTTAAGCAGAGGTGCAATACTAACGACTGCTTCATAGACGATTACAATTGGGAGGTATGGCATCGTTGTCCCAATGGTTCTTTCTGTTTCAGTAAACAAAGAATGTGAACTGGATTCTTTGACTGGTGGGATACATGCATTAATATTTCTAGTTTGCCTCCTCTACCTCAGAAGATGGAGCTCTGAAATTCATAGTACATAGTCCACTTTCTGAGAATGATTAAAATTTGGAATATATGCCTATAATCAGAGGTAAATTCTCTGATTTTAATCAAATGTATACTCGTATCTTCCTTAGTAGCGAATCGTAGTGAGGGAAAGCCATTTTTCGTTGTAACATCAGTAGTTAGTAAGTTTGATTATAGGATCCTTAAGAGTTTTGTTTTTCTTTTTCCAATTTTTTCTCCTTGTTCTCCCTACAATGAGAAACTTGCTGATCACCCTCTTATTAAATTAATTCTTGTATTATACATTAATTAGTCGCAAGAAGCGTAAGCACTGGATTCTGGCACTTATTTCATATGTATTCTCTCTATATTTCTGTCTGATTGATTTATCCTATAATGTTGAAAGTATCAATGTACAGTCTTCTTTTTGTCTCACTGTCTGATTGGATTCTGGCAAATCTTTGATTTCTTTGGCTAACTATTTTTTAAAGCTAGCTTAGGCTCTGAGAATTGACACAAAATCTAGGTACATAAATGTAAATTCTGGACTTGCAATGATGTGACAATGTACCAAATAGTTGGACTGCTCGAAAACAACATAATCATTGATATTCTTGGTCTGGAATTGCTCTTTCCTTTGTCAAATCACATTCTTTCATCTGAAAAAAATCAGAAAAATTATTCTTTTTTTTTTTTTTTTTTTTGTGAGCCTCATGAGAGAAGCATTAACATTGCAATTGTGTACCTCTCCTGTCATTTAGAAAGATATAATAACTGTATAAAACTACCAATTAAAACATAAGTTATGTGCGACTCACCACTACTAAAAAAATAATTAAGTTATAAAAGTGTATGTTTTTTAATATCTTAAATTTTTAGATGAGGTCACATTATGATGTCGTCTGCACTCTACATGTCTAGCCACTAGCGTGCAGAGGAAGGAGATGTTAAGTGTCCGACATTCGTTGATAATAAATTATTGTCTCGTTATATGATCTTGAGCTAATATTACATTATGAGCTAATTTTTGAATTGCATTAGAAGCAAGGTAGCAAGTCGTCTTAGCTCAGCGGTAGAGCACACTACTTTTAACTACGTGGTCGCGACAATGTTGTGATTTCGCTTTTCTGAGCGGAAGGTTTATCGAAAACAACCTTTCTACCTTCACAAGGTAAGAGTAAGACTGCGTACACACTATCCTTCCTAGACCTCACGTATGGGTTTACACCGAATCTGTTATTGTGGTTGTTGTTAGACTCTAAGGTCCATTTGGGTACAAGAAAGAGGACAGAGAGAAACAAACATTGTATAGAACAAAGACTTTACAGTCAAAGAACAAAGATCTTTTGGTGCAAAAAACTCTTTTTTCTGCTTTGCCCACTATAGCCACTTGAAACCTATGTGCCTTTTTCTTCTATCTCTCTCAAAAGACAGTAGGAATTGTAGGATGGCAAGACAAGAAACAAGCAAACATCTCTTATCTTTAGCTTAAGATATAAAAAAAATTGAGTGGTGTTTAATTTAGTGGAGAAGACGAGTCTGTCCACTCAAAATAATGGCTCTATGATTGAGATGTTGACCTTAACTAAGCAGCCAAAATTCTTCTTCTGTGGCATAACATGGTCTGTAAAATGGACCCCTTAGTACACGTGTGTGTGGGTCATACTACCCCCCCCCCCCGAAACCCTTTACCTAACTATTAACTCTGTACTGTACTACTTTTCTATGTTCTTTTTGGTCTTCAATGCACTTGCTTTTTTTTACTTTCTTTTCTTTAAACACTTCGTACTATACCATGTTCCATATCTCTTTCATATAAAGCATTTACCCTGTTTAGACAGAATGTTTGAGGTGTATATCAATCGTACTAGGTTTGATCCTAGATAAAATTATCTGGGCGTTAAATCATGTCGGACAGTCAAAAGTGTTATATGATCTGATTAATTCCTTGGTCTTAGGTAAAATATGTTGGACACAATATAGATAGATACGAGGAGCGGTGATAGAATGCAGAATGCGGGTTCGGCCGAACCTAGTATCTTTAGTTCAAGTCTTGTATTTGTCTTAAGAAATTCATTGAATATGTATAAAATATTAACTTACAACCTAGTAATTTAAATGGACTAGAATTCTGAACCCATAAACTTCAAATCATGATATCGCCTCTGTATATACATATGTTGTTGCACTCACGAGTGTGGCCTATCAGTTAATGAAGTAAGTAAAAATTATTTGAGATAGGGATTCAACTTCCAGTACAAACAAAAAATACTAAGTGATTTCTCATTAGCCTTAGTCTTGATGGGTAAACTTACCCGATACATGTACTAATAGAAAATAGCGAGATCGAGGTGCACAAGTTGATCTCGGAAAAAAAAAATATAGATACATATGGGGCATGTATGATGAGGCATAACATGCAAGCCTTACGTGCATTAACTAGATGAGATTTGTTTAAGTTGTCTAGATAGATTGAACCTTTTGAAGTGGTGCAATCCATCCAATTTAGTACGTACCATCAATTGGCAACACATTTTGCTTCTTACGTTTTTTTTGTTTGTTAGGCAAATTTCAACTGACGGTGAATCAAGAAGCCAAGAGAAGAGTCCTAAAGTCACAAATTAAATTTAATGTCATTCTAGTTGTCTTTGAAAACAGATCATGACATTTTGGGTGGGGACATTTTAAACGAATGAATCATTTGCATTTATATTGATTGGCATTACTGAGACAAAATATCCACTCGTATCTTTTTTGTATGTATAGACTAGTACTAGTACTCTACTAAGGACTCATTATTTATTGTTACCTAACTCGTGTATCATAAGATTGAATCCTTTCACGGGTTGTTATCAATATTTTTCTCGGTCAACATTAATCTTGTAAACAATAGGATAACAAATAGAAAGAAAACGTAACAGTGTTGTGAAATACGTATTAGAACTTAGTAGTAGTATCTTCACTCAATTCTTTTATAGAATTGAAAAGGTCCAAATATGCATTGAATTGACTGGATTTGTCCGTCGTCGTTAATACTTTGGTACAAATATGCTTCTGTCATTTAATACTTGCTCCAACTATATATATGCCTTTATTTTAATCAGCCCCATATAAAGGGCATATTTGATCTCACGCACATACTTTGACGACATATTTGGCCCATTAAAGTCTTTAAGCTTGGACGATCGAGGCATGTTTGTGCCAAAGTATCAACAACGGATAAATTCGCTCAATTTTGCGTAGTACAAGGGCATATTTGGACCTTTTTCGTTTATAGAATGATACTTGGACTTTAACTATCTATGTAAGTTTGCCATTCTTGTTAAATGTTATAAAGCGACTATAGTGTATTGTAAATCGCTAATTTGAGAAAATAGAGGCAAATGCTTGTTTTAGCTAAAAATAGATCATAAAAGAGTGACACTCTCTATTCTGTCAATTCAGTTGATTAGTGTTCCATCTTTCTCACCTTATGTGACGCCATTTTGTTAAACAAACTAAAAATGTTGACTTGACTTGCACAGTATATTAATATGAGTAGTAATGGTAGACTGTATCACTATTTGGGTTTGAATTTTTGAAACTTGCGAAAGTTGTGTGTAATAATAATATGGTGTCAATTTTTCCAAAAGTCTAAAAATTTGTAAAAGATAAAAAAGAACTGCCATATAAGTTGGAACAAGAAAATTGTACATTTAATCACGCAGCAACATGCTCACGAGAATTACTTTAGGTTTGTCTGCAAATTAACTTCCATATTGTACAAGATATTAAATCAGCCGGGCACAAAGTATCTTGTGTTCAAGTAGAGTTCGGAAAAGGGTCGCATCTCGAAAAACGTAATATAGATAATTTATTCTAATACAAATATTAATGATTAATTTTACAGTTTGAATCTACAAACGGTAGGTTACACAAAAATAATAAAAAATATTAACATGCATTAAAATAAAGTAACCTAACTGATGCTAGTGACACGAGAGAAGATTTGGTACCTAGTCTAAAAGGGGGTATTATATTAAAATAGCTTATTCCAAAGCCATTTGCGAGCAGAAAGAGGACATGCAGACACTAAAGTTGCAAAATCTAAGTGGAAGATGCAAATCATCTGTTTGATCAAATCAAAGATTCTTCTTGAGAAAGGTGCACACCATTTTTACCAAGTACGCTTTTAGCATAATTCCTCGGGTAGCTAGCTATACGTGAGAATCAGTATTTTAAAAGACGTGGGCGTAAGACGGGGCATTTTATATATGCCTCAGCGGGATGTAAGCCCCGAGGCACGGAGCGTAAGTACTCTAAAGTATTTAATTTTTAATATTTTATAAAATAATATAATAACAGTTAATATTTATAAACAGGTAAAATTGCATAAAAATTAAAGAAAACTATATATATGTGTGCTTCATCCCCACACAAAACTAATCAAAACAATCTATTATACATTACTTACAAGCACAAGTAATTTGAGTCTAAAAGAATAAAGTTTTCTATATGGAGAAACAAAAAGGATGATTAACCTTCAATTTGAACTTTGAATTTGTTGTTATGAAGAAAAATGTAGTTCTCTTTCTATTTGTAAAAAAAAATTAAATATTCGTTACTTTTGAGAGATATTAACAGACTAATGGACAAGATAAAAAATTGGAAAAACCATGAATTAGGGCTTAAATCAATAAAAAAAAGTCTTTACTTTTAAATTTAATACTTTTGAGTTCTTTTTTAAACCTTTTGAGTAATTACCAAACTAACTTTTGAGAATTTGGGTATTATATGAAGGACTAATTCAACAATTTTTGTTTTAATTTGAAAAAGTCTCTCAGGCTTACTCCTTACTAAAAAAATGTGCCCCGAACGCCCGAGCATACGCCCCAAATTGCGAGGCGTACGCCTCTTGAAACTTTCGCCCCACACCAGCGCCCCGGGGCGTTTTTGGTACGCCTCACCCCGGGGCTCGCCCCAGAAACGCCTTTTAAAAAGAGGTGAGAATCAATTGATTTTTACAAAAGTATAACAATAATAACAACAACAAACTCATTATAATCTCATAAATAGGGTTAGAAAAAAGTGGTTTATACGCAAATCTTGTTACTATATTCAGAGGCGTATCTAGGTCTTAGACTATGGGTTCACGTGAACTCATACTCCTCTTCCTAAACCACGTATAATAATATTATATTTCTTCAAATTTACTTAAATATATGTGTGTGTACCCATTCTCAAGGACTCCTATGGTGCAATAATTATTGGGTGCACCTGTACAAGTGAAATTGACTGTTCAAAATAAAACTGCAATCACAAATAACTATAAAGAAAAAAAAAGATTTTATTGATAAACATTGTATGTTACAACTTTGTTTATCCCTTGATTCTTCCCTCCGATTTGTTATCTGTAATTCGAGGACATTAACGGCGTATTTCTCGAACGTGGGATGATATGCATCTCCTTCATGTATCTGATGATCAAGAAGCATATAACAACACTCCATTTGGATCTTGAATGTTGCTAGAACTTTGAGCAAGACATATTTGACATGTTTTTGATCTCTAATGAATATTCCATGATTTTTTATGTAATTTCAAGATCGTATATTTGATCTCTTTGTGCATTATGGGATTGCTGAGATCATCTTTGAAGGACATATGTAGCCTTATTTATAAGCATGAATTAGGGTTTGGGTGGAGTAGCCACCAAGTAACCCTAATAGACTCTTAATATTTCAAGAGTCATCTTGAATTTAGGATTTGGCTTGATCCGTTAAAATTTCGATGTCTATAGTAGTGTGTGTGTGTGTGTGTGTGTATATATATATGTGTGTGTGTGTGTGTATGTGTGTGTGTATGTGTGTATATATATATATATATATATATATATATATATATATATATATATATATATATATATATATATATATATATATATATATATATATATATGTGTGTGTGTGTGTGTGTGTGAGAAAATAAGTAAAATTTTAAAAAAGAATATAATTTTAAACCTACAATTTCAAAAATGTAGTGGGTTCGGGGTAAGAGACTAAAGTTAAGCCCGTCAAATGTAAATTCTAGATTCACCTTTTCAAAATAGTGCACTCGTCCTTTTGAAATCCTGGATTCGCCTCTGCCTATATTTGTAAAGATATAGATGTTATTTTCGATAGACATTCAACTCAAAGACAGAAGAAAAATAAACAGTAACAATAGTAAAATAAAATAATAAGATGACCGAAGCAAAAGAAATAACATATAGTAACAAAAATCTAAAATAAGAAAATACGAAAATAATACTACTGTATGGAAAAAACGTGTCATTACAGTCAATGTTTTTACAAACGGCAAAGGGCCAAATATACCCCTCTTCTTTCAAAAATGGTCTAAGAATATCCCTCGTTATACTATTGGGTTATTTATACCCTTGCAATCATACTTTGGGTTCAAATATATCCCTCATTTAAACGGAGGGACACGTGTCACTGTCATGTTGGTCAATTCTAAATATCTTCTAATTAATTAAAAAAACTCATTACTCATACCCGAAAAATAATTTTTTTTGTAAAAACTGGAAAAAACTAAAAAACAAATTTACAAAAAACTGAAAAATATTTTCTAAAACAATATTTTGGTAAAAACTGAAAAGTAATTTTAAAGAAATTAAAAACTAGAAAAAACTGAAATATTTTTAACTAAAAACTGGAAAGAAAAAAAAAGAAAAGAAAATATTTATTTTTTCAGTTTTTACAAAATATTGCTTTAGAAAATTGTTTTTTAGTTTTTTCCAATTTTTACAAAAAAAATAATTATTTTTTCGGGTATGAGTAATGAGTCTTTTTAATTAATTGGGAGATATTTAGAATTGACTAACATGAAGGTGACACATGTCCCTCCGTTTAAATGAGGGGTATATATGAACCCAAAGTATGACTGCAGGGGTATAGATAACCCAATAGTATAACGAGGGGTATTCTTAGACCATTTTCGAAAGTAGAGGGGTATATTTGGCCCTTGGCCGTTTTACAAAATTGGACTCCAACAATAGATACTTGTTATAAATATATTATATTATGGATGTTCATTTAGTACTCCGTTGTAAATAAACTTCCTAAAGAAGCTTCTCCGTATGAGACTCCACCGTAAATATGTTTATCTATTTAGTACTCTATTGTATATAAGCCTCCTGAAAAAACTTATCCTTTCAGTACTCCGTTATGGATAAATATTACCCATGGTAGAAGGTTATCTATATCTGGTACAACAGCTTAGAGTAGCAGCTTACAAGCAGTTTGCAGTAGCAGCTTACACAACAGCTTGCAGTAGCAGCTTACACAGAAGCTTCCTTTCTTCTATAAATAGAGGAGAATTCAGTTCATTATGTACATAAGTTTGAATAATATATCAGTTTCTCTCTATACTTGTCTTTACTTTACTGTCTTTATTTTATAACACGTTATCAGCACGAAACTCTACCATCTCGAGAAAATACTTTGAAAGTATCAGAGGTACGAATTTTCTTTTTCTAAATAATGTCAAATCTTTCTAAACTTGAGTTTGTAGCCCTGGATATATCGGGCAAAAGCTACATGTATTGGGTGCTTGATGCCGAAATTCATCTTGATGCGATGGGTCTAGCAGATACCATCAAAGATAAAAATCAGGCATCAAACCAAGACCGTGCCAAAGCAATGATATTCCTACGCCATCACCTTGATAAGGGCCTGAAAATGAAATATCTTACTGTTAAAGATCCAGTCATAGTGTGGAATAATTTGAAAGATAAATATGACCACCTGAAGATGGTCGTTCTTCCACATGCACGTTATGATTGGACTCATCTTAGGCTACAAGATTTTAAATCTATCAGTGAGTATAATTCCGATATGTTCAGAATTATTTCCCAATTGAAACTATGTGATGACAATATTACTGATCATGATATGTTGGAGAAAACTTTTACCACTTTTCATGCCTCGAATATGCTCATGTAACAGAAATATCGAGAGATAGGATTCAAAAAGTATTCTGAACTTATCTCACATCTTGTTGTAGCCGAGCAACATAATGGGCTATTAATGAAAAATCATGAAAGTCGACCTACTGGTTCTTGTCCATTCCTTGAAGTGAATGAGACGAACTTCCACCAAGCTAAGCGTGGAAGAGGACGTGGCCCCAGTCATGGTCATGACCGTGGTTGGGGAGGAAACTCTAATCGTAGTAATAACAATGCACCAAAGAACCCTCCTCACCACCAGTAGTAGAAAAGGAAGGAACAAAAGCATGAAGCGGTGCAAGCAGGAAAGCCAGAAAATGCATGCTATAGATGTGGAGGAAAAGGGCACTGGTCACGTACATGTCGTACGCCAAAGCACCTGGTTGAGCTGTATCAAGCCTCCCTGAAGAAGACAAAGAAAAATGCTGAAGCAAATTTTATTTCTGAAGATAATTTAGACTTTATGCATTTGGATGTAGCTGATTATTTTGCACTCCCAGAAGGAGAAACAAGTCATGTGATCGGTAGTGAATCTGTAGAATTGTAAATATTTTAATTTTTGTTGTTTGTAGTAGATAGTATGGTTATGTAATTGTTGTACATAAATAAAAGTTATGCTTTGAAAATGATGTTTACTATCATATTTATTTTATTTTTGAAGAATATGGATAATCCTCAAATTATGTTTGGATCAAAGACCAATCATGAAGATATTTGTGTAATTGATAGTGGAACAACTCATGCCATATTCAAAGATCAGAAATACTTTTCTTATTTTCATAAGGAAAAAGTAAATGTTTCAACAATTTCTGGTAATATAAGTTTGATGGAAGGCTCCGGAAGAGCTACTGTATTTATGTCTAAGGGAATAAAACTTATTATCGACAATGCATTGTTCTCCTCCAAGTCCCGAAGAAACTTATTGAGTTTTATAGATATCCGCCGAAATGGGTATCATGTTGAAACAATAGATGAAATGAACGTGGAATATCATTGTATTACAAAGAATTTTTTTGGCCAGAAATGCATTGTAGAAAAGTTACCAACTTTATCTTCTGGCTTATACTATTCAAAGATTAGTACAGTTGAAGCACACTCTATTGTAAACCAGAAGTTTACTGATTCAAATACTTTTGTGCTTTGGCATGGCCGTTTAGGCCATCCTGGATCAATAATGAGGAGACGAATTACTGAAAATTCGAGTGGGCATCCATTAAAGAACCTGAAGATTCTTACAAATGATGAATTTTCTTGTGATGCTTATTATCAAGGCAAAATGATCACTAGACCATCACCAATGAAGGTTGACATTGAGTCCCCTGCCTTTTTAGAACGTATACATGGGATTATATGTGGACATATTCACCCACCAAGTAGGCTATTTAGATATTTTATGGTCCTAATAGATGCATTTTCAAGATGGTCTCATGTGTGCCTACTATCATCTCGCAACCTGGCGTTTGCAAAGTTATTAGCCCAAATAATTCGATTAAGACAATTCCCAGATTATCCTATAAAGGCGATTCACCTTGATAATGCTGGAGAATTCTCATCTCAAGCTTTTGATAATTATTGTCTATCAGTTGGAATAAAAGTTGAACATCCTGTAGCTTATGTTCATACTCAAAATGGCCTTGCAGAGTCATTTATTAAACAATTGCAATTGATAGCAAGACCACTACTTATGAAAGACAAAATTGTCCACTACTGTTTGGGGCCATGCTATCTTGCACGCAGCATCACTTATCCGTCTCAGTCCAACACATTATAATAAATATTCTCCGTCACAATTAGTTTTTGGTCATGAACCAAATATTGTCTATCTACGAATTTTTGGATGTACTGTATATGTGCCAGTAGCACCACCACAGCGCAGTGGGATGAGCCCCAAAGAAGGTTAGAAATATATATTGAGTTTGAATCACCCTCTATTATTCGCTATCTTGAACCATTGACGAAAAATTTATTTACTGCACGATTTGCAGATTGTCGATTTGATGAAATAAATTTCCCACAATTAGGGGGAGAGAAAAAGGAAATCAAAAGAGAAAGTGTGTGAAAAGTTTCATCATTATCTCACTTTGATCCACGTACCCCTATATGTAATTAGGAGGTCCAGAAGATCATCCATTTATAGAATATAGCAAATCAAATGCCAGACGCATTTACTGATTTGAAAAGGATAACTAAGTCGCATATCCCTGCAGAGAATGTGCCTATCCGAATTGATGTCCCTTGCAGGAGCATCTACTAGTATGGGAGCTAGTGAACCTAAAGCATGCCTGAAGCGTAGTAGACCTTTGGGTTCTAAGGATCGAAATTCTAGAAAAAGAAAATCGACAAATGATCAAAATGATATTATGAGGGGATCTCCTAAAGAGACCCAAGATCTGATTAGTTCTGAGATTCCTGAAGAAATCAATGAACCCGAGACTCAAGTGAGTGAGAAACTTTTAATAAGTTCTACTCGTGCTGGGATTAATTTAAATCGATCTGAAGTAGTGGTAGATAGTATTTTTTGCATATAATATTACACTTAACATTATACAAAATAGTGAGAATCTTGAACCCCGATCTGTCGAAGAATGTCGATAAAGATCTGATTGGCCAAAATGGCAAGAGTCAATTCAATCGGAATTGAAGTCACTTGCTAAAAGAGAGGTCTTTGGACCAGTAGTCCAAACACCTGCTGGTATAAAGCCAGTTGGTCATAAATGGGTTTTTGTGCGAAAAATAAATGCTTAAAATGAAGTTGAAAGATACGAGGCTCGCCTTGTTGCACAAGGATTCTCACAACGACCTGGAGTCGATTATGAAGAAACATATTCACCAGTTATGGATGCCATAACATTTCGATATCTCATCAGTTTAGCGTTACGTGAAAGGCTTGAAATACATCTAATGGATGTGGTTACAGATTATCTGTCCAGGTCACTTGATAATGAAATTTACATGAAAATCCCCGAAGGTTTTAAAATGCCTGAAGTATATTCAAAATCTCGAAAAATGTACTCAATCAGATTACAAAGATCTTTGTACGGTTTAAAGCAATCTGGGCGCATGTGGTATAATCGCCTCAGTGAATATTTACTGAAAGAGGGTTACATAAATGATGTTATTTGTCCATATATTTTTATAAAGAAAATTGCTTCAGAATTTGTTGTACTTGCTGTTTATGTTGATGACATAAATCTTGTTGGAACTTCAGAAGAGCTCCAAAAGGCAATTGAATATCTTAAGAAAGAATTTGAGAGGAAAGTTCTTAGAAAGACAAAACTTTGTCTTGGTCTACAAATTGAACATTTAGCAGACGGGATCTTTTATCCATCAATTTGCCTATACAGAAAGGGTCTTAAAACTCTTTTACATGGACAAAGCGCACCCATTGAGTACACCAATGGTTGTTCGATCACTTGAAATGAATAAAGATTTGTCCCGACCTCCAGAAGAGGATGAGGAACTCCTTGGTCCCGAAGTACCCTATCTCAGTACAATTGGTGCATTAATGTATCTTACTAATGCTACAAGGCCTGACATAGCATTTTCTGTTAATTTACTAGCAAGATATAGTTCTTCTCCTACACGGAGATATTAGAATAGGATTAAGCATATATTGCGATATTTAAATGGAACTCTTGATATGGGTTTGTTTTATGCTAACAAGGATAGTGCAGATCTTGTTGGTTATGCAGATGCATGTTATTTATCCGATCCCATAAAGCTAGATCTCAAATCGGGTACGTTTTTACACGTGGAGGTACTATCATATCATGGCACTCCACAAAGCAATCTATTGTTGCTACTTCTTCAAATCATACTGAAATAATAGTTATTCATGAAGCAAGTAGGGAATGCGTATGGTTGAGATCAATAATTCATTTTATTCGAGAAAAATATGGTTTGGAATGTGAGAAAAGACCCACAATTTTATACGAAGATAATGCTGCATGCGTAGCCCAATTGAAGGGAGGATTTATAAAAGGAGATAGAACGAAGCACATTTCACCAAAATTATTCTACACACACGATCTTCAGAAAAATGGTGATATTGATGTGCAATAAATTCGTTCAAGTGACAATCCGGCAGATTTATTCACTAAATCTTTACCAACTTCAACTTTTGAGAAGATGGTATACAAGATTGGAATGCAGAGACTTAAATATTTGAAACAAGGTTTTCATCAGGGGGAGTAAAATACGCGATGTACTCTTTTTTCCTTGCTAAAGTTTTTTCCCACAGGGTTTTTTTCTAGTAAGGTTTTAATGAGACACATTATCTTTTAATGAATATCCAGGGGGGAGGGTGTTATAAATATATTATATTATGAATGTTCATTTAGTACTCTGTTGTAAATAAGCTTCCTGAAGAAGCTTATCCATATGAGACTCCGCCGTAAATATGTTTATCTATTTAGTACTCTATTGAAAATAAGACTCCTGAAGAATCTTATCCTTTCGGTACTCCGTTATGGATAAATATTACCCATGGTAGAAGGTTATCTATATCTGGCACAACAACTTAGAGTAGCAGCTTACACAACAGCTTGCAATAGCAGCTTACACAACAGCTTCCTTTCTTCTATAAATAGAAGAGAATTCAGTTCATTATGTACATAAGTTTGAATAATATATCAGTTTCTCTCTATACTTGTCTTTATTTTATAACAATACTCTTGTTAACGATACAAGTCGAGGTGCATTCAGAATGTTTTAAGTGCATGTATAATAATATAATAACAGTACGGTTAATATTTTTTATCAATCATTTATATTTATATCCATCAAATAAATACAAATATAAATATAAATACATACGTATAGTTTGAGTTTAAGACAACAAGTACATTTCTTACGCTTATAAAAAGCTACATCATCCCATGAGTAGTAGTAGATGACAGTACATTTATACTTAAATAAGTTATATTCATTATTTACTTTTTATAGTTATATACCTAAATTATATATTAATTATATATGATTATACACATCTTATATATATATTATAATCAAGCTATTTTTAGTTTAAGCGATTGAGTGAATGACCAATCGTGTTAATTTTTCTAATTTTTTTCCCCACCAATTTTGGCAAAAACATTAAAAAAAAAAAATAATAATAAAGCTAGAAAGCATTGGATTTTGTTGTGTCAGGGTACTTTTCCTGAAATTAGCACCATATAGCTGTTCATATAAAAAGGACCCCACTTCCCTTTACAAAATAACTTCATCTCCATCTCATAGCCACCACATAACCCCTTCTCTTCATTCAACAATAAACAATATTCATATCACTATAATTGCCACACAAAACTCTTTTGTATAAGACATTTTAGCCTAAATTCCCAACACCCCCTTCTTCACGTATCTTATCTTCTTCTTTTTTCTTTTTCTCCTCAATCAAAGAAAAACAAGAAAACTTGAAAAAAAGATCCAATATTAGATCTTAGTACTAAATTTATTACCCTTTTAAAACATTTTTAGTCATGGACAAGATGAGAGTCAAAGAAGAATTGAAGCAGCCCAATCAAGAAAGCCAAAAGGCAAAGCAAATACAACAACAACAACCACCGTCCACCACCGCCGCCGGCAGTGCAGCTGCAGCTTCACCACCTTCAGCTTCATCATCTCCATCACATGAATTTTCCTTCACAATTTCCTTTAATGAAAATAACTCAACAAAAACCCCTCTTGATAATAATAAAACAAAGCAAAATATTCCACCATCTTCTTTTGCTATAGATTTAACTCCAGCTGATGATATTTTTTTCCACGGCCATTTACTTCCTCTTCACCTTTTATCCCATCTTCCAGTTTCTCCTCGCTCTTCTACAAATTCCATTGATAGTTCACTTCCCATAAAAGACTCATTAGAAGAAAAGAAAATCCAAAATTCCAAAAACCAAAAAGAATTAGAACATGATGATGATAACTCTTATTATGATCTAAACCATAGCTTTCATCATCCTCATCAAACAAATTCTTTTACTACATCAAAAGATCAAAAACCAAAGTCCAAATCTTTTTCTTTATTTGGATTACCAAAAAGGAAAAAGGAGGAAAAAGAAGACAAGGAAAAACAAAGGAAGCTAAAATTTGATGTGAGTCAAGTCTTGAAAAGGTATATGAGAATGGTGAGACCTTTTT
Source organism: Nicotiana tomentosiformis (assembly GCF_000390325.3). Classification (NCBI taxonomy): domain Eukaryota; kingdom Viridiplantae; phylum Streptophyta; class Magnoliopsida; order Solanales; family Solanaceae; genus Nicotiana; species Nicotiana tomentosiformis. The sequence goes on along the minus strand of NC_090815.1, from coordinate 121,806,113 downwards.
TATCTTTTAGAAGCAGAAAAAATATGCAATTACATAGACAAAGTTATTCTTATTCTGGGAATTTAAGTTTTAGAAGTGGGAAAAATAAGGAAATTAGAGGAATAAAAAGAGGTGCATATTCAGCTCCAGTATCTATGAAAACTTCTCCTACAAATAGTGGTCTACTTGTAGCAACACCAGGTGCTAATTATCATAATTCATCTTCAAGTGATAGTACTATGGAAGAATTACAAGCTGCTATTCAAGCTGCTATTGCTCATTGCAAGAAATCTAGTTCAGTTGAACAGAAAATCAAATGCCAAGAAAATGATTAGGTTATTGAAGTTCACTGGCTCGACTAATACAGATTCGCGTCGCTAAGGATAAAATGCTCCAGAAGTTACCTCTGGTTATAATTCGATCCTACCCCTTGTGGTATTTTTATCCTTTTTATTATTGCTTCTTTCTTGCATACTTAAAAATTGTTTTTTCATGTATCATAATCATGAAGTATATTTGTAAATAAAGTATTGTATTACATGAGTTTAAAATATGAATTATTTATTTATGGTGAATGATTAGCAGGCAACAATGTCTGAATGTTTTTTCATGAGTTCTTTTTCTATAATTTTTTTTTTTATGTATATAGAAGTTAAACTCTTTTTCTATATAGAAGTTAAACTCTTTTACGAAACTGATATCATTTCGTCTGAGTGAGGCTATTAAAAGAATAGCATTGGTCTATTATTGTTTTGAAAGTTTGAATGTTCAAAGTTTGTTATATTAATCGAGTGTCTATCGTCTAGGTAATGCAAATTAACACATAGATTTATCAATAAAATATAGATGTATCGTTTACTAATACCAGTGGTGTTTTTCAGATCACATTTTTCTACAATTTCAATAAACGACATATAATCACTCGATTAGTTTATAAATCTACTAATGTAGAAATCAATGTTTGCGGAAAAAAGAAATAACTATAAATAACGTCACTTTTTTTAATCTTTTTTTTAATTTTCTTCCCATTTGATTCCATTTATTGGAGCTATTGCTCCTTTGGTGACTCGAACCTACAATCCTAAAATTGTACGTGAAAGGTGCTGACCATCGGAGCTAACCCCTCTTATCTTTTTTTGATCATTAATGTTTGAACATAATGAGAAAGCTCTGAATTAGGTAATTAATGATTAAAATGACTAATCAGAAGTCATGAAACCTTTTCCATTTTCTCTACTTCATCTGTGCCGACTTTTTCTAGTTCTATTAATGAATACTTTATACATGAGAGATAGGCATTCTAAAGAAGGCCCCCCCCCCATAAAAACTTAGAGCAATAGATTAGCCATAGATGAGTGAGACATTGTCTATGACTATATAATGTTGGTGTAATAATGGAACACCAAATACAGAGCATGTGTTACATGTAGCTTTCAATGTGTTCATGCACAACTCAACTTTTAAATTTTTCTTCACTCCATTCTTCTTTTTGGTCTTTGACAACTCTTCTTAATTAATGGTGACAACAAGCCCCAAATCCTTGTGCTTTTTAGTCTCTTCCTTTTCGAATCTTTCCATCTCTTTCATGTCATGGCATAGTCTAATAATTTTACATAAAATTTTATGAATGCTATATTGCTATTGTTCAAAAAGAGATAGAAATGTGAATGCTTGTAAATTATTAGTTTAATTGATTAATTACGTCGAACATAGCTTTAGAGGCTCTTATTAGATAAGGCGACAGAATAGAAGTCTCACTGCTAGGTTTTAGTCTTAAGCATGCAGCGGTAGTCATGAATGAATGTTATACTAAATTATCCGCTATTTCATTAGAATAGCACTTGCTTAGTCTTTTTCTAGCTTGATTGCGAGGCATGGTTTGGAAAGTTCAGCTGAAATGGTGTATATCCACATTCAAACATATTCCTTTGTAGTTGCCCCCAATGTTTAACATCATATTTCCTTTACCTACATATGAAAAGTAAGCTAGCCGTATTAGCTTATCAACTCACGTTAATGCACCCTCACTTGCGGACTTGTGTACGGTATCACTTGCCTAACAGCTTGACAGACTTACTATCTCATTTCTTATCTTAAAGAAAGAAAAATGAGAGAGAGAGACAAATTAGGAGAACTTCTCCGAAGCAATTCAAGTATCACTTAGGTAGTAGTACGAAACCTTAAGAAAAGGTGATCTACTAGTTGAAAAGGATGCAGTTGAAGTTTTAAATATTTTTTCATATATATTTATGCTAAATCTAAAAAAAGAAGGTAATAAATTCTAGAGGTACTACACTATACTCACCTCTGTTTCCATTTACATTTGTCCATTGTCGTCATGATTATTTTGGTTTCTCATCCGATGTCTGGTACCCGTATTGGACCCGACTATATACGAATTCACATGGTGTAGAGCCCCATTTGGGGGAGCACCCCCTACCAAAATTTTTTTCATATTCAAAACTTGAACCCGAGATCGTTGGTACTGCACCACATCCTTTGGTGGTAAAGTTTAAGAAAGAATAGCAAACTAGTGGAAGTAGATCTAAAAGAGGTTCTTTACTGGAAAAGACAGTAGACAATAAGAGAGTTTCATCTTGTCAAAAACAATGTTAGGAGCTTTGAAAAAGTAAGGAATAACAATTAGGACCAAATATGCAGTGGGTCACATGAGTTGATGTTTATGGAATTTCTTTCTTTAGTGCAAGTACAACAATAATGTAATGTGGTACTTAGTTTGGTCCAGTTTCACATCCCAACAACTAAGGACACACTGCTTTTTCCTTTGTTAATTTACACCTTCTATGATTATGATCATTAATATGATTTGCTCGTGATGATCTGACCTGGTGAGCAAGTAAAATAAGCAACAAGAATGGTTTACAATCATAAGGTAATTTCCACTGCCAAATTGGATTTTAAAAAATATAATCAAAGGTACAATTGTTTCTAATTGAAAAAAGGTATTAACAAGTTAATATTTTTTAATGAAAAATTTTCAGAAACCACTAATTAATTTCCTACAGCTACCATATATATAATTACTTCCTATAGCTACTATTCAGTTGTTACGGTAGTGTATTCGTTATATTCGCGTTGCTGTATTCATATCAGGGCAGTCCAGCTGTACGCACATGTATTTGCGTTGTTGTATTCATGAATACAACAGTAAAAAGTGTCTAAAATCAGGACAGTTCAGTTGTACGCGCATATATTCACATGTATTCGCGCCATGTATTCATGAATACAACAACAAAAAGTGCCTAAAATCAGGGCAGTCCAGATGTACGCGCATGTATTCACTTATATTTGCGTCATGTATTCATGAATACAATAACGTCAATCACCTTAAAAATAAGTATGTCCGGCTGTCTAAGAAAGAAGAAAAACATAAATTGCGTATTTCATGCCTTAATTATTTCATGCATCAATGGTAGTATATGCCATAAATATTTATTTTGCTATAAAATATAAAATATAGAAGGTAAAATTTCCTTTTTATTTATTTATCTATACTCTATGTGGGCTTGTAGAGTAAACAAATCATTGAAGCGTATGATATAAAGTGAAAAAAAATGAATTAATTGACTATCGAATGAAGCCCTTACCAAGATGACTATGAGTAATTCGGGCGAGTTTATAGTTTTATACTAGCATAAGATCCATGTCAATCTTGCAACCAAATTATTTAACTTTAACTGCGGGAAGCTCCAAATAAGCACATAATTTTATACAAGAATCAAAACTCTTAAAGTAAAAATAGTCGACGAATGTATAATATATATATATATATAATTTATGTGTAATATGTATATAACCATGTATAATATATATAGCGGCTAAAAAAAAGTAAACTATGAATCTGAAATTTATAGTGGCTCACTTATATCTTCAAAACTAGAAACTAAAATCAGTGTCTTTCTTTTATCCAAGAAGTCAGCCATCTTACTTCCAGTACGCGGAAAATTTGGTTCAATTCACAAGTTGTGCACTATATATTAATTTAAATTTGTACCGTATAGCAATTTGTTAAGTAGCAGATTAATTAAGATTTTTCTGAAAAGTGCCTCATTAACCATTTTCCCAAATGTTTTTTCCTACTTTTTGACTGAGGGGCCACATTTCTGAAGATATCATGCAGAAGTTGGATCCGATGCATAGAAACTAAGTAACAAGTAAGGCTTTTAGTTTGGAATTCCAAAGAGTATTAAATGAAAAAGGGTAAAGAAAAGAAAAAAGAAAAGATACTTAAATGGGCTCGATAAAGATTTTAGTTATCCTTTTCTCGTGATTGGAAAACCGTGCAACCATACTTGATTTAAGTTCAGTCCTTTTCTTTTCTGACATTCCCAATTGAAAGAAGAAGAATTCAAAAAGAGAAAAACAAAAGAGGAACAGATTTTGATGGTCATTTTTTTCTTTTCAGTTTGGTATGATTTCTCGTAGAAATGACACCATGTAGCACTCTAAAGAGTTGTTATTTACGAATTAGTCAATGCGTCTTGGATTTCAATTTTTCAATTCAAAAATATCATGAGTTGTCCTGAAGTTAAAATTTTTTGTTTAAAATTTTAAAACAAAAATAAGTACTAGTCTATGCACTTGCCCCATTTCTTTTTGTTGTTCTACTGGGCTTCAGATGTTGATGTTCCTTTAACTGGGCTGCAGTAACATACAGTCCAACTTGTACAAGCAATAAATTACCAATTTCAACTCTTTTAAAACCCATAGTTTATAGTATTAAAAATTGGCCTGGGCTGGAATTTGGAAACTCCGCGTGGGCTAGAGTTAGAAGACGTTCGAGATTTTAACGTAAATTTTTTATGTGGCGTCCAATTTTACGCTGCTCGTTGAATTTGTACCTATTTTTAAAAAAAAAATTATAACAGATACCCAATTTTTAGATAATTTTAGATACATACATTTTTCTCTTCTTCTTCGTTGTTGCATTCTTCTTCTTTGTGCTTAGAATTTCTTCTCCTTCTCCTTAGTTGCAAAATGGATTTGTTAAATTTGTTGTTGTTTTGATAATTTGATAATTGAGGTTTGTTCTTTGTGATATTTGAAAGTTATGTTTCAAATTTGAGCTCATTTGGAGTAGATTTAGGCATTGAATCGTGTGTTGGATTGTTGAAATTCGAATAACAAGTTTATGATTTGGAACTTAAGATTCAAAATCTAAAGTTGGATAGGAGATTAAAGTACTTAAGATTCGAATTTCTGAAGTTGCATTTGAGAGATAGAAGAACTTGAGATTTGATTTTTGAAGCTGCAATGAAGAGCCTGAACTACTTAAGATTCGAATTTCCGAAATTGCATTTGAAAGATAGAAGAACTTCAAATTTGATTTTCTGAAATTGCATTGAAGAGGTTGAACTACTTCATATTCGAGTGAGTACACTTTGCAAATTTTTATGCAATGCGGGTATAACTTCAATGGTGACATCAAAAATGGGTATATATGAAAATGCCCCGCTTTTTACATATTTTGCCGGTCGATTGAAACTAATTACAGCTGCTAGCTAAATATACATAAAATATATACTGATATATATATATATATATATATATATATATATTCTGCTATTGTTTTGACTTTTGGGGAGCGTCTATATTGTGTAGATTTCCCGAAAAGAACTCCTAGTTATTCGACTATTTTGTTTCAACTCTTAATGAATTTCAAGAAATTTGTAAGTTTTTGCCTTAATGGGATATCCGAGACCAAATGAATGAAACCTGTTTATAGGAAAAATGACACTGTATAGCCGCTCTCAAAATAATAGTCATATATATATATATATATTATGTATTTTATATACAAAACTTATTTTTCGACTACCGAATTTAAATAGTTTCTCGCGGGCTAAAAGTGAAAACCCCATTTAAATACTGTGCTGAGTTAGTGAGAGTGACCTTTTGCAAAGTACATTGTGTTAAGTTGTAAGAGCTTTCTTAAAACAAGATTACTCTTAATCATTATGCCAAAGTATAAGCTTTAGATTTGGTCAACGATAAATTTATCAAGTAAAACTAATGAAAGTCACGCATTGGTCTAGAAAATGAGATGTTGTCTTGACAATCCTCACTTAATCAATTGAGTTAGACCCAAAAATTATTTTTATTACGGTTATAATCTTTAGTTAAATAAAAATTAATAAGTAGAAACACTTCATTAGAATAAAACTGCAATTTATAAGTTCCATTTGTTATATTCAGTATATTGTATTGAAACTAACACCTTATGTTAATATTACAGAATACTTACTCAACATACATTTCACAAAAATTAGGAACTGAAGTCGGAATTTATTTAAAAAATTGGCATAACTGAAACCTACTGGAAAATGACATTGAACAATCGCTTTGAAAATAATAGTCAAATAAATATATATATATATATATATATATATATTCTGTATGTTATATACAAAAATTAAACAAACTTTATATTTTACTTTTAAATAATTTCTGATACGGGTTATAAAAGTGAAAAAAGTCCTTATATTATTTTAATTGGATAGAATAGTTAAAAGAAAAGGAAAATAAATACGGCAGAGAATTTTAAGCCCCAAATTGAAGTCTCCCAACTAATTCAGGGTCCCTCATTGAATTCAAAACTGACGTGTCACTGTCACATGTAGAAATCTTTTTTTGCTTCTCCAAATGTTGTAAATCCTGCAAAAATATCAATCAATTACTAGTACTAGTACTATATACCAAATATTAACGTTGTATTTCCTGTTCAGTGTCTTCTCAGGTAAGTTCATTTTGTCTTTACAGAAAAACCCTTTTGATTTCACACTGTAATTTTATTCTTCATTGATTACTTACACGTTATATACGTGTATTCATTTACGTAAATACAGGTCAGGCAGTATATAATTATAAGTAATAAAGTTTTAGACACAAATGGCGGTGTCGTTTTATTGGACTGTGTCAAATGATTATAACAGAAGCACATTCGGATCATATTAAAAAGAATATACTTTTTTTCAGCCAACTGTTCTTCAACTTATAGTCTTGGCGGTTATTGGTTCTGAACTATGATTTCTTTTCTATTTTATATTTCTTTTTTTGGTTTTCTTGATTTGGGACCCTAATCAGCTCAACACTGAATTTTGAGCTGGGTTCAGTTTCTGATACCATTTTATTACTGTTTTTTTCGTTTGATTTGCTGGGTATTCAGCAAATTTTGTGTATTGTTGTAGTGTATGTGTATCCCCTTTTAGTTTTCTTCTTCTTTTTGTCTGTCTTTTTTCCAACAAAGACAGATTCTTTTCTTGATCTGTCTTTGAATTTTGATCAATTATTGTTCTTTGATCCTTTTCTTGAAAATTCAAATAAGCCGGGGACAATAAAGATTGGGGAAACTATTAAAAATTGGATCTTTGTGGGAAATATTTGAAAATTAATGGATGTGATGAGTGAAATGTAGCAATTAAGCTTAAAAATTTACAATCTTGATGAATTGGGGTTGTGATTTGTGATGTGGCAATAAGACTGTGTTAAGTGGAAGCTTTGGCAGATATTCGTATTATTTTTAAAAATGAATACTATGGGGAGGATAGGTAGCTACATTGGGAGAGGAGTAAGTAGTGTTTCTGGGACTTTCCATCCATTTGGTGGTGCTGTAGATATCATAGTGGTGGAGCAACCAGATGGTAGTTTTAAATCCTCTCCTTGGTATGTTCGGTTTGGGAAGTTTCAAGGGGTTTTGAAGGCGAAAGAAAAGGTGGTTCATATAACTGTCAATGGCGTTGAAGCGGGATTTCATATGTATTTAGATAATAGAGGACAAGCTTTCTTTCTAAAGGAGTTGGATATAGAAGATGGAGGAGACTCTTTATTTTCTTCTTCATCCTCGGGTGAGGATACTGATGGGCAAACGAGTAGTAAGCCGCCAACAAAATCAAAGAGTTGCAATTATGATGCTGTTGACTCTATTTCAGTTACTCAGATTAATGTGAGCGGTGAGGATGTCTTGGTGAGGGCTAATTCCCGAAAACCTGGGATTTTAGGCAGGGTTTTTGGGAGGAAGTCGATGAAGAGTTACAGGCCTCTCGAGGAAGACACTAATGCCAGTGTTATCAGGGCAGACTCGTTGGAGTGTGCTGAAATGGCAGCTGATCTCTTAGAAATGAAGTGGTCTACTAATCTGACCCCCAAGAGGTACAGTAGAGACTACGCTACACGAATTTCTGCCGAAGATACGTCACAGGGTGTTAAAGATGAGTACTTGCAAATTAATGACACAAAAAGTGATATGAGTTTTCCGTCACATGATAACAAGTTAGACAATCTTGATTTCCGTGAGTCTGCTCGTGAGAAGGATGATGGTAATCAACTGATCTTTCAGGCTCTAGAGAAGTCTGTCAAGAAATCTAGTAAACATGTGTTATTTTCAGCATCTGAGAATGCTGCAAGAGTGTCAACTGTTGTCCAAGGTGGCGAACATTATAGTGGTGAAGAAAGCTTAAAGAGTTCTTATGACGGTGGTGACCTAGGCATAGTTAATGCTGATCATGATGCCAAGGGTATTACATTTATATCTGAGGTTTCAAATTCCAGTTCACAAGTTGTGAACTCCGCTGAGCTTGAGAGACACGATTCTTTTGCAACTAACCATCTTTCAGAGGAGGAAAATGAAACTGCTGCGGTCCAATCTTTTTCCTATTGTGAAACTGAAGAGAACTCAACAGCAGTGCTAGATGTTTCAATTGAACAAGTTACTCAAAACTTGTGTGCTTCTCGTGATCTAGAAGCTTGTATGCATCCCCAAACGCTTCTCGGTGTGAATGATTTAATGGCAGTGGGGAACTCTCAACCAGAAGAGGATTTATTAGTTGAAAAGGATTCTTCAAATGTTCAAGGATTTGAAAAAAATGAAAACTGTTTCAAGGATTTAACCAACAAAATCTGTGCAAACTCAACCACTCATTTTTTAGTCTGTGAGAGTGGCTCATTGAATAGCTCTGCTGCGGAAGCAGATTTTGGGTGGATTTTGCCTATGTCTTCTTCAGAAGCTCTTGGTGATCCTCATGAATCTAGCGGCAGTTTGGTCCCACTTACTGTTCCTTCATCAGAAAGCTTGGAGGAACAGCAGCTTCTCTTTGGTGACATTGATGGTTGTGGTGACACGGTTGCCAGATACGCAGAGTCCATTTCTTTAGATTATAAGGAAAAAGACTATCTAGTCCCAAAGAATGAGCCTGGTCCTGCTCTGGAAAAGTCTATCCAACGTGATCCGCCATTTGTTGCAGATGGAAGAAAACTCAAAACTGTATCAAGCAACGTTGACATTCCTGTAGTAGTTCAGGATAACGAAGTTATGCGGATGAGCAGATCTCTACCCAATATGTGGTCTCCTGATAATGATATGCCTTCTAACCCCGATGACCTAAACTCATCAATTGTACTACAGACAACAGAAGTTGCTGAGGTCGCAGAGGAGGTGCAAAATATTTCAGCCACTCCAAAAATTGGTAAAAGAATATTTAAATGTGCACCTTTTTTTAAATCATTTTGAAGCTTATTATAATGCTTTTTCTACTCTTTACTCGTGTACTATGTGTATTAGTTTGAGTTTCAGATAATTTTCTCATTTCTCCGGTGAAACTGTGATTTTACCTTGAGACACTTGAAGTGTATTTTTGTTTTAGATCGCCTGAGTGGTTATGCCTCTTTGCTGGACCAATAAATTAGGAAAGATAATTATTGACGAGTTTAATTGAATCTTTACAGAAAGAGATGCCAGATCCAATAATTTATCGAGTGGGAACTGGAGATCATGGTCTTTTTCTTATAAGAGATCAAAAAGCCAGAAAAGTTCTGGCTCATCCGTGGATGAAGATGTAAACTCTGATGCTAAAAGTATTTCAAATAACACAGGTGGTGTCAGAGAAAAAGATGTGCCCAGGTCAAGGATTTCTAAGAAGAAAATAATGTTAACCACTCCAACATCTGAACAGCTGGCCACTTTGAATCTGAAGGAAGGAAAGAATATAGTTGTATTCACGTTTTCGACTGCGATGCTGGGAACACAGCAGGTCATTTGCTTGGACTTTTATTTACATCCCCCTTTTGTGTTTGAGCACGTTCAAGAAACTTTACATCTATCTTTCTGTGTGCAAACGCTTCCATGCTTATAATTTGTCCTAGATGCATACTTCACAGGTTGATGCACGTATATATTTGTGGAGATGGGACTCAAAGATTGTTATATCTGATGTTGATGGAACAATTACTAGGTAATTGATTCATTTCTACTATAGATTTTGAATGGATGCCTCAGTGTTTATTATTCAATATCTATTTGTACAGGTCAGATATGCCAACCTTTTTCTGTTACAAAAATCTGGCTTATCCTTTTTTTTGGATAAGTAGGAATCGTCTTGTCCGATCATCAACTTTAGCAATTACATTTTTAGCCGTAAATTGCTTTCTACATGTGGTTAACTTTGTAATTCACTTCCATGTCCTACAATCTAAGCATTGGATGTGATATGTTCTCAATTGATGAGCCTTAACATGATGCACCTGGAACTGTTGAAAATTCCACAAGCCGAGGACTCACCCTTCCCCATAGATTGTCATAAACCAGATTTAAGAATAGAGTTCAATTTATAATTTATTGTAGAGAAAAACGGTCAAAAGTTAGATATGAAGTGGACGTTTAGGTACGAGTGAGATTTTATCTTTTAAAAAGGGAACCTTCAAGATGGAATTTGGAAAACAAATTTGGAAACTTCTTCCAAATTCTCCCTTAACTGTGTACCAAAATTGTTTTTGATCGGTAATACATAAGTGTATTGTAACTAGAAATCAATTCAAACTTCTGACAGAGAATCAATGCTGAGAAAACTGCTGAACATTCATGTAACAACGCCCATACTTTACACCATCTGACCTTGAAACATTCTACTGGAAAATAGAGATTGTTTGGTGGTGCAGCCTGAAGTGTATGGTTATCAGAAAGAAGGAAATGAAGGATCTGATACTTATTTACTGTACTCCAGTAGGAATGCAATTTAGCTGAGTTCAAGCAAATAATTGATAAGTTTGGCATGCCTCCTGACTTTTAGATCAGCTAGATTGAGCCGTATAATTTTTTGATTGAGATTCTATGTTGTGTCTTTCCATCAAAACATGGAATATCAACAGAAAAAACCTGTCATTTCTAGCAAATTTTCCCTCCCTTGTCTTTTGTTTTGTTCTGCCCTCACTTCTACTAATTCATAAGTGTTACTTTTTAAAGGCGGAAAAATTACAACTCTTCTTGGTTGAGTCATTCTTTATCTGGAAATATCTATAAACTGAGACGATATATTGAAACAATTGGAAGTTGGTTTACATTTTTCAACTTGTTCGATCAGATCTCTAGGGTCCAAACTTTGTTATGCTGGTTTTCTTTTCTCCTCTTCAAACTTCTGTTGGGTCCACTCTTTGGTTCCTTAGCGAACAAGAAGAGTAGACTTCTATCTGAGCTGATTGATATATGACAAACACTATAAATGTTTTATATAACAAAGGTAATATCCCCTCCTTTTCCCTGTGCGTCTTTGATGTGATATTTTTCTCAATTAAACAGATCTGATGTTCTAGGGCAGTTCATGCCTTTGGTTGGGATGGACTGGTCACAGACAGGCGTTGCACATCTTTTTTCGGCTATCAAGGTCCGTATACTTCATTTGTTTTCTCTTCTCCCCTTTTCTTGAGGTTTATTCAGACTAAGTGTGAGAAGGTATTCTGCCACTTCTGTAGTTCTGGCAAGTAATCTGTCATTAGATCCCGGATTTTACTTTAAGAATGTTCGTCTTATATATTGTGAATATGTTTTCTGCCCTTTTTCCTCTGTTTGCTCAGGCTCGAAATGTTTCTATACTTCTTCTATGTAAATAAAACAATTTGTCACTCATTATAGGATAAGAGTGCATAATCACTAGACAATCCTCTTTGCTGCAGGAGAATGGATATCATTTGCTTTTCCTAAGTGCACGTGCTATTTCACAGGCCTATCTCACTAGACAATTCCTGTTTAAACTTATGCAGGTAGTTTGATGAAAAGAAAATTTGGCTCAAGTAATCACTTATTTTCTCCTCATCCACTAATTTGACTTCATTTTTTTAAAATAATTTCAGAATGGGAAGGGATTACCGGAAGGACCAGTTCTTACATCTCCTGATGGAATTTTCCCTTCTCTATTTCGAGAAGGTCACCCGTTATTCCTTTCTTTATATTGTGAAGAGTTTGTTTTTCTTTGCTCCAAACTATGCATCCCATTGAGTTGCAAATATAATGTTTTCCATATTCTTATGAATCATGATTATTAGAATTAAACAAACCCATCCATTATCACCTGGGTAGACTAAAAATAAGACCATGTTGTACTTTCTATCCTATGTATTATTTTTATTGGGGATGCTGGTAGAGCATTGAAGTAGAAGTAAGCTGTTGTTGCTTACTGTTTGCTTCCTCTCCTCTTTGATGAGCATATTTGCACCGTAACCCCACTCTTGCTACCCCACGTTTCTGAAAAGCATTTCCTTACTGGCAGAGTGCTCACATTGCTGCTCCCACTTTTATATGATTTTTTATTTAAGTGCATTTAAAGAGGGAATATATTCAAGAAGTAACAACTATTTTATTGGAATTATCTACTCCAGTGAACATGATATGATGCCTGAAAGTTATATGCTATCAATTGTTAGATATTTTCTGATTTTTCTTGCACTTTTTTATGTCCTTTTTTAGTTCTTTAGTTGTTTTTGCGATTTTTAACTATCCTACCATTGACAATTACCTCTATGGCTCTGTGATAAAAAGGAATGATAGTTGTTATTTCTGGCAAACGTGCCTCAAACTGTATTAGTAATAACATGCATTTAGAATGCAAAAGGCATTATTGGTTCAGTCGCTGCTGGTTTCATGCAAAACGCATTATTGGTTCACTGGCTGCTGTTTCATGTTTTTGCTACAGCATGAACTTAAAATGTGAAAGAAGCTATTTTCTTCGGCATTGCAACTTTAACCTCCATGCTTGCAGCATGTCTTGATTGAGTAACTAAATATTAAGTAATTCCTTCGAGAAACTAAAAATGCTCCAAATGTTGCTAATATTATGATTGAGATATGCATCTACCCTTTTACCTTTTGCAGTGGTTAGAAGAGTTCCTCATGAATTCAAAATCGCTTGCTTAGAGGTCAGTTTCTTGATTCAGACATGCTTCCTTTTTTTCTTAATAGAACTTTTAGCTTATTAAGCAAACAAATTTTTGTACGTCTTCCAAAGCCATGGGGCTAGGGAGGCTCTCAGACTTTTGCTTCGATGATCTGCATTTGGTAGAGTGCTTTTGTCTTTTTACTGAATTAATGACGACTTAATTCTATGTTTAGTCCAATCTTTTTTTTCTAGCTTAAGGGAGTTTTAACATGTAAACGTAATACAATCCGAGTAAGAGAAATAGATGGGTATTTAGTGCTTTTGAATTTTGATGCACGAAGACTCACTCTTTACACTAGCAGATTTCCAAATGCTCAAAATGTCTAAACCAGTTGGTTGATACACTGAGATTTGGTCACTGTTTAACTGATCTTACTGCTGTTTAAGGTGATGAGAAATTGGGTTGTTTGGGGTGCCGCACTTAAAATATGGCTGTGCAGAAACATCAAAATGTATTTATTGAAATAAATTGCAAGATGGATATAATAGCTGTTGCTTCCAAACGCACACGCAAGTATACGTGGACAGGTAATATAAGATTGTAAGTCAAGATATCTTATCCACAGGGACTTGTGATTAACTATCAACTAAATTAAACTAAGACAATTAATCTATTCAAGCGATTTTCTAAAGATTATTAACTACAACTAATCTAGAATAGCAAACTAAGAGATTAAAGTAAACAATTTGGCGACAATATTCTAGAGCTATAGGTTAGCTAACAATCCCGTTGAGTTTTCTACCTAAATTGTCTAATTAATTTATCTAGTTTATTGATTGACAGGGTTAATATTACTCGTAGCCGTCTCCCGAAGTACTAATCGCCTATTCAAGCTAACCTAACGCCTATATTCCTATGGAATTAGGATTAACAAGAACGCATTAATAATTCCTGTATAGTAACCAAGTAAGGCGATTAGGTATATTCCTTTCCTAACCGCAAATCCGTTCCCGATGCTCAGGTTAAAGATCTTTCTCTACTCAATCTTATATGCAATCTAGAATTCCCTCTCCCGAGTTTAATCCTAGATTCGTAGATAGTATTTAATTGGTGATCAAGCAATCAAATAATTAAGCCCAAGATTGAATAAATAAACCAATATGATAAAATAATAAGAACAATTCAAGCTTCAAACTACAACGTTCATGTAGCACCCACAACTCTAGAACTAATGAACTATAAAGTTAAAGGAAGAGAAGAGAAAGAAAAAATTGAGAATCCTTGCTCCCGAGTGTTCCGTGCGTGTTCTTCCCTCTCAAAGTGGCGTCTCCACTCTCAAAAATATGTTCTCCCCCTCCAAAATAGGTTTAGACTTGCTTTTATACAAGTTGGGGGCGTCTTGGGTCGAAATAACCTTGTCCCGGGCGAAGTAGGACAACTTCCCGTCAACATACTTTAAGCCGAATATCAATAGCTAATAAGAGAAAACATGAAACTTTGGGAAACATCTTTTACCATAAACGCAAGAAAGGTTTTCTTTCTTTTTCTTTTCCTGTATTTTGTTTTATTTTTCTGTTTATCATGGGTTTTCTATGGGAATAATAAAGTATGCAAATTCTTGAGGTCAAGGAGTATCTAAATTACTGTCTCTGCAGAAGATATATTTACTAACTTTGAGCAATTTCTCTTATATCTATGGCAAGAATTGCAGATTGATAACCTGTTAACTTTCAAGTTTGCAGGATGTAAAAGCATTGTTCCCTCCTGATAGGAATCCCTTTCCCTTCTATGCTGGTTTTGGAAACAGACTCACGGATGAGATCAGCTACCTCAAGGTTGGAATACCTAAAGGGAAAATCTTTACCATCAATCCAAAGGTATGTAGTCAACTGTTACTGTCAACTGTTGCAGA
Organism: Nicotiana tomentosiformis; assembly: GCF_000390325.3. Classification (NCBI taxonomy): domain Eukaryota; kingdom Viridiplantae; phylum Streptophyta; class Magnoliopsida; order Solanales; family Solanaceae; genus Nicotiana; species Nicotiana tomentosiformis. The sequence continues at coordinate 121,791,061 of NC_090815.1, read as the reverse complement.
TAACTCTTAAAGAACGTTTCTGATGACATTTTTTATAATCTACAGGGTCAAATTGTTGTAAATCGCCACATAGATACAAAATCATATACCTCTCTTCATTGTCTTGTCAATGGCATGTTTCCAGCCATGTCCTCATGTGAGCAGGTTGGATTTTTTCCTCTATGAATGATTATTAGCTGGTTAATCATGTGATAGAGTAAAGAGCAGTATGTGATCTGTTCCTTCAATTTTTTCTCATCTGCAAAGAGATGTAGGATGTAATTAGATTTCTTGAAGTGGAGTATCAGAGTCACTTTCGTCGTGATGTTCACTTTAACGACTCATCATCTTGTTCAGTCATGAACAAGGTTTTCTTTATTTAGAGACTTAAAACTTTTTCTAAAGTTATAGTAGATTCGCTACACTCAAGTTCTCTTCCTTGTCTTCCGTGGAAGCTGAAACTTCTGCACTTGTCATCATTCTGTTTCAAAAGAATGTCTGTTGTGCAAGGTCCGGCAGTGAAGTAGCAGCCATTTGGTGTGCCCCTCTCTGCAGCGTTGCTGTAGTAGTGTTTTTTTCTTCTTTGCTGATTATTACTATTATCGAGGTTGGGATTGAGGCATAGTTGGTGTATCATCGTTATCTTTATTCTCTTGGATGACACCTACTTTTAAGCGTGTCCCCTTCTTGAACACTCTGTCTATGAAACGGGGGTTGGACAAAATTCTTTTTCGATAATTGAACCAATCTTAGAAAGCTAAAAGGTAAAACTTTAGGAATGTCCTTTGGCTGGAAAGTTTTTATGGCCAACATGAAAAGTCTAATAGTTAATGAATTGGAAGAAGTAATTGGTTGCATTGTTTTGCAGGTTATGGAGCCTAATAGTGCTGAAATTTGAAATCTTATTTTAGAAAGTTAAAACCATGTTACGGAGTAAAGAAAATTGAAGTAAAGAGCTTTGAACCTCAGTCCTTTTCGCTTGGCCGGACATGTTTTTGTTATTGTACTTAAAAAATCAGAATCAAATAAGGGATACCTAGCTTATCCTGGATAGCAAAAATACCAACATTTTCAGTTGAAGCTACACTATTTTTTCGATGTTAATGTTAAGAGTATCCCACACCACATTGGTTGTGGGAGTAGGTTGTGTCCTTGCATGGTTTTGGAAAAATCTCATCATACGAACTAGCTTTTGCGGTTGAATTAGGTTCAAAGTTAATTTTCTTAACATGATATGACAACCAGACCCGTCATTGTTGTTGTGTTTTCCAATGTTGTGGCCCTTCAATTACGTTACTCATGTTCAAGATGTCTAGTGCTGGGTGTGCGGAGGTGTTACAATATCCCAATTGAGGAAAGTTTTTATTGTTCCTTTTTGTGTGTAAATGTTAAATTAGATGGCAGCTTGTTGAAGAAGTAATTAAGTAAATAAAAGTATGCTATTTGTAATAGCTTAAGCTTTTAGATCAGAAAGTCGCACACTTCAAAATAGCTTAATCAAAGTGTTGCTTGATTGTATCCCGTATTCTCTTGGAATATGAGTTCTTCGGTGCTATATGTCTGATATACATCCAATGCTGACTGAAAAGCAAAACCTTACTCTTGCCCAACAATTTTCGGTTTTCTTCAGGAAGATTTTAATTCGTGGAATTTCTGGAGATTTCCACCTATTGATTGAAAATTAGCAGTCCATCCTAAACTATTTTTTAAGATTCAAGGGTGGTACTCCCACGGCCACGGAAAGATTCAGGTAACTATTGTTTATGCTTTAACTTAAAATTTATTCTTGTTTCTAAGCGATAGCCTGTCTGCATGCTAAAGATATCATTTACCAAAGACAGAGAACTGAAATTACAGGATTTTGTTTGCCAAGACATAAGAGTAGATTCAGTACTCAATCTGTGGTCTAATGTATATGCTTTTACTTTTACTTTTACTTTTTCTTTTGCAGCAAAAGGCTAGAGTCAATACTATAAATAGCTAGCATGTGCTTGACCGAACATACAGACAAGCTCCTTGTAACTGTATATTTTGTACACTCATCCTGGAGGAAGAAAATCGTATACTCAATTTTCCGATATTGTACTCATCGATCATAGGCTTGTCGATTTGCTTGGACATAACATGTATATACATAATTATGGGAGGAAAATACAAACAGGTTCCACGCTTCAGGATGAGGTGAACTTTGTAAATTGTTGTAGTATTATATGTTCTTGAGAAGGTGTAGATTTTGTAGTAGTTCAGTCATTTATATATACTTTAGCTTATAATGAACAGAACTGTTATAGCAAAGTGTTATTGATATGAAAAGCTGTTTTTAGCCTGTGATAGTTCGTTGACTGTAGAGCGTGATACTAATGATGCATACATATTTGAATTGTGAACGAGACATATGAGTATATTGGACCTGCATTTGAAGTAATTTTTTTGTATGAAGGCTTTAAGTACTGGATTTAGTACTTGAAGCTGTTTAAATTTACGGCGAAGGGCCAAATATATTCCTGTACTTTCGAAAATGGTCTAAAAATATCTCTCGTTATACTATTGGGCTATATATACTTTTCCCGTCATACTTTGGAACAAATATACCCTTATTTTGGATCGAACGCCACGTGTTAGCACCAGATGAAAACGAGCCATTTTTTATTTTACCCGATCCGTTTTAAAAAACCCATCACCCGATCCGTTTTAAAATTCAGTTTTTTTAAAGCATATATTTTGTAAAAATTGGAATTTATTTTTGTAAAAACTGAAAGAAAAAAAAAGGAATTTGCAAAATATATATATTTTTAAGTCTTTTCAGTTTTTTTTAAGTATTTTTTTTGTAAAACCTGAAAAAAAATATGTTTTTTAAAAACTAAAAAAAAAAAGACTCTCCTAAAGCAGTGGACTACATATGCATTAGTTTTAAAAAAATAAAAATATTTTGTAATTATTTATTTTTTTCAGTTTTTACAAAAAAAAAACTTTAAAAATGCTTTAAAAACTGTAAAATATATATTTTGCAAATTTCTTTCTTTTTTTTCTCCAGTTTTTACAGAATATATATTTTTCAGTTTTTAAAGCATTTTTAATTTTTTTTAATTTTTTTTTTAATTTTTTACAAAACAAATACTTTAAAAAAACTGAAAAGACTTAAAAATATATATTTTGCAAATTCCCTTTCTTTTTTTAAAAAAAATTTTACAAAAAAAAATTCCACTTTTTACAAAATATATGCTTTAAAAAAATTGAATTTTAAAACGGGTCGGGTGATGAGTTTTTTAAAACGGATCGGGTAAAAAAAAGAAATGGGTCGTTTTCATCTAGTGCTGACACGTGGCACTCCATCCAAAATAAGAGTATATTTGTTCCAAAATATGACGGGAAGGGTATATATAGCTCAATAATATAACGATGGGTATTTTAGACCATTTTCGAAAATACAAAGGTTTATTTGGCTTTTCACCGTTAAATTTAATACTTTCTCCTGGACCCCGCGCAACGCGAAAACTTAGTGCACCAGGATTTTTTTTTTTTTTTTTTTTGGGGTAGTACGAGTTAGAGTTTGCGATTTACCTGCGGACTATTCTCTCTCCTTTCCTCCTATGTAAGCGTGTAACAAAAGAAGTTAAAAGAATTTTTTTAAAGGAAAGAGATAGATTTATATTAAATTAAACCACAAGTGTTACAAATCTCAAATAATATTCAAATAAATAACTACATAACATTTTTGAGAGACCCTTGAAATTAAAAAGGAAATACGAATACACTCTAATACACTCTTGCCTTGTCTTCAATTTCTATCCTATCAAGTAAATACATCTTACACGCCTTAACAAAATAAACCCTTTTGATTTAACCGTCTATTTTTTTAATATACTATTTTTAATTATTTACACATTTGATACATGTGTAGTTTAACAATATACGAGTCACAATATATGTTTTTTCGGGAAAAAAAATAATATAAAATAGCTAGATTTATAACTGGTAATTAAAAAATAGCCACAATTTCAAAAGTAATCGAAATTTAGTCACTTTCATGTAAAGATAAAATCTGAATAAAAACAACCTTAAAGATCCTGAACAGGGGCGGCTCGACCAATTTCGTGGCCTAAAGCCAAACTTTATGAGGGGCCTTGACTTTTTTATTAATAAAATATATTTTATTTTATTTGAAGTCTATTTTTCTAAGTTTTTTTAGATGCAAAGTTATTATTAATTTTTATAATCAATTTCTCCTAATACGTCTTTCTCAATTGACAATATAGTTAATTCATTTAATATCTTTAAGACATTGTTGATCTTAGGTAAGATTTTATCAATTTTAATTTTGAAAAACTTTTTTCCGTTGAAGCAACAGTAATAAGAGTTATTAACATTATTCTATAAGTAAAATAGGCATTTGAAAAATAATCAAATCCTTTTATTTGATTGAGTATATCAATTAAATTGTTATCTTCTAATTGTACTATTTTTCTTAATATTTTTGATTCATAAAATAAATATAAACTATCAATACCGGGTTGATTATTATGATTTAAGGAGCATTCAAGATGAAGGAAATATTTTTCAAATTTTCATCAACTAGTGATCTCAGTTTTTACTGCTAGATAGAAAAACAAAAATATTTTCATATGCCTCTAATTGTTCAGATCTATTTTAAAGTGAAAAAACAACCTTGTCAACTACTATCTCCGGCCCATAATAAGTATATTTTTTTTTGCCTTTTATTTTGGTCCAAAATAAGTGTCCTTTTATATAATCGAGAATGAATTAACTTTATTTTTCCAAAATTTGCCCTTATTTATATATCTCAATGTGTCAAGTTAACAACATATAAATTTTAATTAAGGATAATTCAATCAAAATACATTTTTGTTCTAGGAGTCAGTATTTTTTTAAAGGGCACATTAAAGGTTAAAAAGTCATTTATTATGGATCAAAGGGAGTATGTATAAAAAGTAATCAACTCTAAAGGACACTACGAGAGATTTTGAGATTTTACTATTAACATTCTCCTCAAATTGTTTCTTCATATATATTACAGGTTTCTTATGAAATTCGGGTTCGATATTAATTTCAAATGCAATTTCCTTGGCCGATCAAAGCAGTTGCAAATCCTTCATCCCTTTATTTGTTAAATAAAGAAATCAAACCTTTTCACTTCACATAACTTTTTAAAAAAATTATATATAGCCTATTAGGTGGTAAAAAAAATTGGGCCTCCACAAATGTGGGGCCTAAATCAGTTGTTTTACCTGCTTTATGGACGGGCCGCCCCTGATCCTGAAATATTCCAGCATAATATGCTGGAGTTCGAAATTTCTACATATGAGGTTCCAGCATAATGTGTTGGAGTTCCAACATAATATGCGAGAGGTTTATATACAGGAGCTCCATAATCCAGCATATTATGCTGGAACTTTACGTGTGATGGAGTTCCAACATCATATGCTGGAAGTTTATACGCAGGAGCTCCATAGTTCCTCATATTATGCTGGAACTTTCCGTGTTTAAGCAAAACAATGGCTATTTTTCAATAACTTTACAAATAGTGGATGTTTTTGTGCTATTTTTTCCCTTCCATCTCAACTTATATAATACGCTCTCCTTTTAGTTGATAAAAAAGAATATTGTATTTTATATTAAATAATTTATTTATTTTACCTTTAACGAGATAATTTATAAATACATAAATATGTATGATTTATTTTAAATCATAAATTTAAAAGTCTTTTATTTTTCCTCATTATTAAATGGAGACAAAAGAAGTATAAGTGTATAAAAATTACTACTCCATTAGAGACATTGGCGGTGTCGTCTTATTGGACCGTGTCAAATTAGTGAGGAAAAATATCAGCTATATCCATTTATAAATAACCTATTACAAAAATTGGCCAATTTATAAAATATTATTAATATTAATCAAATAATTATTTGTAGCCAAAAAAGGTCAAATATTTGCTTTCTTTTGAGTGTGTGTTATTAGAATAGATTTGGTAAATCTTAAGGAGCTTGAATCTCAGTTTTGGGACGATTTTGTGGAGTTTTGAGGTGGTTTGAATTGAAAATTCGAAGTAGAAGATGAACATGAAAAAATGATAGGTGTATCACACTGTGTATCACTTTGTATATCATATTTGTATCAAATGTGTATCAAGTGTGTATCACATGTATATCCATGTATCCACTACGTGTGAGATACATGCGTGATACATGTGTCGCAGAAGAATTTTTTGAACTCGATTTTAACTACGAATTTTGAAATCAAATCAGTTCAAATCACCTCCAATCTTCCCCAAATTTTGTATATTGATTCATCTATATGTTTTCAATGAATCTCAACCATACCCATTGAAAAAAGTCATTTTTTGCTTAAATTTTTAGAATCCTGTTTTTATATATATATATATATATATTGTATTTCATCACCTTATTTGTTACTTCATTCATAAAATTTTCTTCCTGTCTTAGCATTTAATACTGCTAATCACGCTTAAAATATAAAATTTGTATGTGATTATTAGAGAGAAAACACCTTATTTTTTTGAGTTTTTAATTTTTATATATATTCCGCTAGTTTTGATAAGTACTACAGTGCGGTAAGTTAGGAGTTAGGACATTTCGGTAAGATTCCAATTAATTATAGCAGTGGCACATTCGGATATCATTTTAGAAAAGAATATATGCTCTTTCAGCCAACCTTTTTTTTTCTTGGTCGACCTTTCAGCCAACTATTATTCAACGTTTAAGTTTGAAGTCTTGGCGGTTTTAATACTGCAAGAATACTATCTTTTTATTTTTCGTTTTTTTTTCATTTGTGACCCTGTCCACTGATTAATTTCTTGAGCTGGATTCAGTTTCTGCTACAATTTATTTAGGTATACTTTTCTGTGTTTTCAGCAAATTTGTGCATTGTTATAGTATATATATGTTTTCCTTCAGATATTCGTCTTTTATCTGCCTTTTTCTAAGCAAGAAAGCTCGTTTTTTCACCGGTCTTTGAATCTTTATCAATTAATGTTCTTTGATCATTGTTGTTAGAATTCAAATACGTGAGCGAGAGAATTGATTTGGGAATCAAGTAAAGATTGAATCTTTGTGAGAGAATCTAAAGATTTACGTGAGGGAATGAATGGATTGTTGCAGATGAGCTTAAAAAAAATCAATCTTGATGAATTGGGGGTTTGATTTGTGACGTGGCAATAAGACTGTGCCAAAGTGGAAACTTGACAGATTTTCTTCTATTAAGAAAATGAACACTGTATTTGCATAATATTGGCATGAGATGATTTAAACGAGTAGCGGAACCGAATTGGTACTGAGGCGTATTTGTTGTTGTTGTAAGAGAATGAATACTGTGGGGAGGATAGGTAGCTATATAGGTCGAGGCGTACGTAGTGTTTCTGGGACTTTAAATCCATTTGGTGGTGCTGTGGATATCATAGTGGTGAAGCAACCAGATGGGAGTTTGAAATCCTCTCCTTGGTATGTTCGATTCGGAAAGTTTCAGGAGGTTTTGAAGGCAAAAGAAAAGGTGGTTAATGTAAGTGTCAATGGCGTGGAAGCGGGTTTCTGTATGAATTTAGATAGTAGAGGGCAAGCATACTTTCTAAGGGAGCTGGACATGGTAGATGGAGATTCTTTAACTACTCGAACATCCGAACAGCTAGCAACTTTGAATCTGAAGGAGGGAAAGAATGTAGTTGTATTCACATGCTCGAAACAGCAGGTCATTTGCTAAGACTTCTTTTCATTGCACATTGCTTCGGTGTTTGATTCTTTTTTTTTACTATTGGTTAACTATTGTGTGCTTATGCAAATGCTTGCTTATAATTTGTTTGAGATACATACTTTGCAGGTTGATGCGTGTATATATTTGTGGCGATGGGACACAAATATTGTAGTCTCTGATGTTGATGGAACAATTACTAGGTAAAATTGATTCACTTTTCTGCTATAGATGGTTGGTGCTATTGATTTCTCTATGAGCTTGCTGTTGTGTCCAAGACTTGCTATTTTGTTCTACTTTGATCACGGAGAATGTAACAATTATCAGCTTTTTTGATTAAAAAAGTTGATAACTGTTACATTCTTTGTGATCAAAGTTGAACATAATAGTTCAAAAAAGTTGCTACTTGTGACATTCTTTATGATTAAAGTTGAAAATAGCAAGTCTTGGACACAACAATTACTCCATCAACTTTTGATTAGTCCAAATGGAGTGTTAATGGTAATTATTTGATATTTTCTTGTGTAACTCTTTTCTGTTACATGAACCTCATATCGTAACATCAACATCAACTTTATTAAGTACAATGTTTGGCTGTAAATTGCTTTTTTGGTGTAGTTAACTTTGTGATTCACTTCCATGCACATATCCTAGAAGCAAGGAGGCGTTCTTAATTGATGAACCATAGCGTGATTCACTTAAAAGTGTTGAAAACACAAGTCCAATATCCCTCTTCCTGATTAGATTTTCTTAGTTTGCCCTGGAGATTGAGAACAGAGCTGATATATAATTTAGTGTAGAGAAAAGTGGGTCCCAATTTAGAGGTAATGTTGTCATTTTTGGTATTTTTGAGGTTTTATCTTCGTACTTTCGAAAGGGAACTTTCAAGATGCAGTTTGGAGTCCCAACACGGAGACTCCTTCCAAATTTACCGTTGACTCTGTCCCTTAAATTTTCCAGAGAGTTGCCATGGTATAATAATATAACCAGAATTGAATTCAAAACTACAAGAATCTATGCTGAAAAAACTCGTTCACATTCATGCTATGTTGCTCGGACAGTTGGACTCTCCAAAAATGTCTCCGGTGTGTGTCGGATCCTCCAAAACTAGTGCATTTTTTGAGGATCCGACGCGGGTGCGGCAGCTTTTTTTGGAGAGTCCGGGCAACATAGCATTCATGTCACGTACTACACACTAGGTTACTTCAGTCATAAACTATTTCTGAACCCAAGCTGACAATGAACTAAATGTTGTCTAAGACTTCATTTGTACTTCTAAGGCAAATTAGTATTACAAGCTTTGACAATGGACATTGTTGAATATTTATCAATTCCAAGTCTATGAACAAGTGGTACTTATTGTGATACATGGAGAAAGCATATTACCTTTATTTAAGATGCCGTCTTGTTCGTCTTCTCTCCCTCTGTGATCTATGCCGGAATTGAAAGCTTTAAATAGTGGACCTCACATCATAATATTATTTCTGTTACTCTTGATCTCTTCTGGTCAAAATATTTACCATTTGATGATTTTCAAGATCAGTAAATTTTGATCATGATTTCTTGAGCATTTTTAATATTTTGGATTGGAAAAAGATCCTGTTTGTAGTAGTTTTATATAGTCTCTAAATAATATTTCAAATGGTACATCTTATCATATGTCTATTATTGCTTTGACTTTCAGTCAAAAGTGAGTGGGATGGAAGAGTATCAGTGTAGGATTAATTATTAGAGTATCAGTTTAGGATTAATTAATCTTTTATGCACATGCAGCAAGTTCTATTTGACATTTGCGATTTGTTTTTTAGACTACTTTTGTGATCAGTATAGTGTTCAAGAAGTACTGAATAGTTGAAGTGAAGATTTCCGTTGTCAAGAGAGGGAGGGAGGGTTTCTAAGATATAACCAACTTGAATTGTATAGCTATCAGAAAGAAGGAAATGAAGGATATGGCCCTTCTTATATGGGCCTACAATTGGGATGCAATTTAGCTGAGTCAATCAAACAGTTGACCAATTTGACTTGGCTCATGACTTTTGGAACAGCTAGATTGAGCTGCGGAATTTGTTGATTGAATCCAACTCTATGACTATATGTGATGTCGTTCCATCGAAACATGGAATAGCAACGATGACAACTGTCATTTCTAGCTAATATTGCCACCTTTGTCTCTGGTTCTTTTTCTTCACTTGATTGTTGGCAGGATTTAAAGCAAATATCTACTACCTGAGACAATATTTCGAAACAAGTGAGAAATTGGTTTACATAGTCAACCTTGTTAGAATGAAGCTCTGGGCTCTAAAATTTTCTACGCTAGTTTCCTGTTATCCTCGTTGAACATCTGTTGGTTCGTCTTCTTGGTTCCTTAGTGAACAACTTTGTGAACAAAAATGCTAGACTTCTGTTTGAGTTGGTGATAGAAATATGGATGATATTATTTCCTTGTGCCTGCCTGATGTGTGATATTTTTCTCAATTAAACAGATCTGATGTTCTAGGACAGTTCATGCCTTTGGTTGGGGTGGATTGGTCACAGTCAGGCGTTGCACATCTCTTTTCGGCTATCAAGGTTTTAGGCTTAGTTCATTTTCTCTAATCTTTTTTGAGGTTTATTCAGACGAGCTGTGATGTGGAATGATGCCAATTTCATAGTTATGGCAAGTAATTGGTCAGAATTCAAGTCTTTAGTTCAAGGATGTTCTCTTATGTTGTGAATTTGTTTTCCCTTTTGCTATGCTTGCTAAGGATTGAAATGTCTCTACAGTTCTTCTATGTAAATATATGTTTTAGTTTTCGTCTGATAGTAGAATAAGAATGCATGATGTTGTCCTCTTGTTGCAGGAGAACGGCTATCAATTGCTTTTCCAAAGTGCACGTGCTATTTCACAGGCCTATCTCACTAGACAATTCTTGTTTAATCTTATGCAGGTATGAAAAGTAAGTTTGTCTCAAGTAACCACACTTCTCTTTTTGCTCCTCATCAATTAATTTGGCTTTTTTGTGTTTTTGATAATTGCAGGATGGAAAGGGATTACCAGAAGGACCTGTTCTTACATCGCCTGATGGACTTTTTCGTTCTTTATTTCGAGAAGGTTACGGGCTATTCCTTTCTTTATTTCGTGAAGTGCCTTCTCTTTATATTTTTCGTTGCTCCAAACTATGCATCCCATTGAGTTGGTTATATTCTGTTTGTCCTGTTTGTCTGTATTTTTATGAATCATGATTAGTAGAATAAAACAAAATTATCTATCAACATATGGGTAGACTAAAACCTGATATGGACGGTGCCTGGAAATTTTGTTTTTATTAGATAATTTATATATAGCACGTTGTGCTTTCTATCCTTTTATTGCTACCCTTTTTAATTTGTGTCTGGATTGCTCAATTGCTGGTCCCCTTTTTATTAACTTGCTCTTTGGTTTAAATGTATTTAACATTGAACTTAATCCTGAAGAGAGAACAACTATTTTGATGGTTGAAATTATCTACTCCATAAAAAAATGGTAATGACGCCTGGAAGTTTTTTAGTATCCATTGTCAATATTTGCTGACAATTCTTGCAGTGTCATGTTCTTATGTCCTCCTTTTTACTCTTTAATTGTTAGCAATTTTTAATATCCTGCCGTCGGCACCCTATTCTCTAATTGGTTCAGTGGACTGGCTGTTTCATGCTTTTATCTATGAGCTTAAATGGTGAAATGTGCTATTTCCTTCTGCATTTCTTGCACCATTTAGTAATATGATATTAAATTCTCCCAGAAGAACCGCTTCAAATTCTGCTCATAATATTGATTGAGAGGTGTATCTACCTGTTTACCTTTTGCAGTGGTTACAAGATCTCCTCATGAATTCAAAATTACTTGCTTACAGGTCAGTTTCTTGATTCATATTTTCCCCCCTAATAGTAACTTTAGCATTTTAAACAAAAAAGTTATGCATGTCTGCAAAAGTTGTGAGGCGAGCTGCATCTGGTAGAGTGCTTTTATCGTTTAATGGAATAAAGATGACTTACATCCGTGTTGTCTAATCTTAACTTCTCTGCTATCTTAAGGGAGATATGCCTTGTGATGTAAACAAGTTGAGTGAGAGAATAAATGGGTATTTGGTGCTTTTTAGTTTAACTGCACAAAAACTCCCTGTTTAACACACGCAGAAGTCCCAAATGCTCCAAAATTTACAAGTGGACGTTTGATACAACGCGATTTGGACATAGAAAAATACCATTTAACAGATCTTACTCCTGCTTAAGGTGGATGAGAAGTTGTGTGTTTGTTGTGCCACACTCAAAATATGGCCGTGCAGGAACATCAAGATGTAACTAATGGAATGAATAATCGCAAGATGGATATAATGACTAATAAGAGAAAGCTCGAAACTGTAACTCAGAGTGGATTACGTCTTTTATGATAAATGCAACAATGGTTTTTATTTTGGTGTTTTTCCCCCTATTTATCATGGGTTTTCTCTTGGAATACTATAGGCAGGGAGTATCTAAATTACGGGCAATTGTAGAAGTTTTAGTGGCTAACTTTCAGCACTTTATCTTGTCATCAGCTTTGGCAACATATGCAGATAATTAACTTTTAACTATTGAAATTTTCAGGATGTCAAGGCATTGTTCCCTTCTGATAGGAATCCCTTCTATGCTGGTTTTGGAAACAGAGACACCGACAAGCTCAGCTACCTCAAGGTTGGAATACCTGAAGGAAAAATCTTCACCATCGATCCCAAGGTATGTAGAATCAACTAAGGACATTTGGCAAGTAACTTTCTTCGAGTTTTTGATGGTAGTTCTATAATGCACAGGGCCAAATTGTTATGAACCACCACATAGATACAAAGTCATACACCTACATACATGGTTGCGTCGATGGCATGTTTCCACCCTTGTCCTCACGTGAGCAGGTTGGATTTCTTTGCTTTTCTTGTTCTGAATAAACGATAATGGGCTATTTAGCACATGATAGAGTAAAGAGAAGCCTGTGATTTCTTGAGCTTCACTGTTATCCTTCTCCAAAGTGATGTGGGACGTTGAAAGTTAGCTATCTTGAAGTGGAGCATCAGAACCACTTTCACCATTATATTCGTTTTGACGATTGGCTATTTTTTTTATTTAGTCAGCATGTTTGTTTTATTTGGAGACTTTAACTCCATCTACATGTAACCTAGAAATTATATATTCAAATGTGGATAATTAGAATTAACTGCTAAAAAATTAGTAGGTTTCGAAGGGGCTAGTTTTATCCCAGTTTTAAAGTTCATGCCATGTTTGCGATGTACGGCGTAGACGACCCAAAGCGTAAAGTATGAGCGGAAAAGTCTCACCGTTGCAGTATTATCCCCATGACTATTTAGGCTCCCTTGATCATTTCAGGGTACATAGAGCTTGCATGTCTCAGCTTTGCCTTCTCAAAACAATTTTACATCGTTCTATGGAGTCCTGGAAATACTAGATTTTGCTGGTTCGAAATTTAATTTTATAATACATATCTAGTGTTTTCTTGAAACCTCAATCATCTTACAGTCGCCAAACAATTTTTCACTTTTCTAGGAGGATTTTAATTCATGGAATTATTGGAAGCTTCCGTCTCCTATCCGAGATTAGGCCAGTCCATCCAATTATTTTTTGAGATTCAGGGATGGCACTCCCATGGCTATGAAGAGATTCATATAAATTTTTGTTCAAATATTAACTTGGAAGCAACTTGCCCTTGTTTCTGAGAAAAGGAGAGGGGGGGGGGGGGGGGAGTGATGGATTCGTGAGAAACTGCTAATTTATGTGTGCACCTTACAACTAAGGTTGACCAAAGACAGCCTCATTATAGCTGTATATTGCACATGGAAGTTTACTAGTATGCTGTTGTATTATACACCCATCCTTCAAAAGGAAGTATTTTACTCAATTTCTGATATTTTACGCATCAATATTCGATAGTAGGATTGCTCATTTGTTGTGCTTTCTTGTATATGAACAAGTGTGGAAGGAAATTACTATATATATTCCACATTGATTGAATAATTTGAACTCTGTATAATGTTGTAGTTTATGTGTGGATGAGAGGTATAGATTTTGGTCATTTATAGAATCTTTTGTTAATGAACAGATTTGTTATGGACAAAGTGTTATTACTAAGAGGAGGTTTTTTCGCCGTTGATGGGTAAATGACTGGAGAGTGTGATGCTACTGATGCATTCATCGTTGTGAATGACACATATACTGGAATAATGGAGACCTGCATTTGAAGAAAATTCTCTCTGAACTTTATGTAGGGGATCTGGTCTCTGTGTAACTGGTTTTGTCAAGAAATGTCCACCTTAAGAGCGAAAGGAAGGTTCGTTTTATCAAATGCTCTAGATATTAGATTGTTAGAATAAGATTTTCCCCTTTTACGCATGAAGAGCCCATTGTGTTTGTCAATCTGTATCCTATAATTCATGTGTAGGTTTTTTTTAATCACAGATCGACAGGTGATCCGTCTTGTCTCTCCTTTTCGTCATAAGGCTTGGTCTGACTTTGAGAGAAAAAAAATCATGTGTTTAGGTCCCTTACTAAGTAGAATTCGTAAACTTTGCAATGGCTATTTGAATGCTTTTTCAAAAGCTTTTAGCATTTCTCAGCTTCATGCTACGTGTTAAATGTGAAGTACAATATACAGGAGTTATCCATAGAAATGTGAGGGAGTAAGAGAAAGTGAAATAGAAAATAAACTAAGTTTGGAATTGTTAGGTGGTTGTCATAATTTTTTTACTATATTTGGTTTTCCTATCTCACGAAGGAAATGACTACATATTTACCATATTTAGGTTTTTTTTTCCTTAGCTAGTCTTTTTTCTTGGAGGAAAATGTTTGGACTTCTATAAATTGAAGATCATTCCTTCTCATTCAGTAGCATCCACAATGTAGCCATATAGGGTTTGAGAGTTGTTTAGGGGAAGAATTTCGGGACAAGTGTTAGCCTGCCACTTGTGTTTGCCTCTTCTTGTGGTTGTTCTCTCGATATTTTGTACTCTCTTTTATATAGTGGATTGCTCATCTTCCCCCGTGGACGTAGGTTAATTGACCGAACCACGTTAAATGTTTGTATCTCTTTTGGTATATTTTTCTTTGTTATCTGATTTATCGTTGTTCAAAGTTAGCTTTACTAGCTTCCGCATGATACCTGATTATTTCGATCCTAATAGAAATATATATACACAAGTAGACTTTTTAACACACAAAGACCACTTCAAAACATAATCCTAATACCCAAGTGCTTCTGCGCAAACTGCACAAGGTTGTTGATTTCATCCTCATCAATGCACCCATTGCCGTTAGAGTCTGCAGATTTAACAGCCCGTTTGCTCTTTAGCCGGTAGAACCAGCCTCCGTTTGAACTAAGGGTGGTATGTGGGTCGGGCCCGATCCTAAGTGGGCTTCGTAGTTCCGGTCCTAAGTGGGCCGGTCCTAAGTGGTCCCGTGCTTCACAGGCTTCTTGTTGGAATCGGCCCGGGACCACGAACTAACGGTCCCGGGTTAAGTGGGCCGGTCCCAGGCCTAAGTGAGCCCAACATATGGGCCCAACTGATATTTTCTATTTTGTTTTTAAATTTTATAGAAGTTAGAGAAAAAAATGGTAATAAAAATATCTAAGGCAATTCCTTGTAAATTATATTATAGAATTGTGACCTAAATTTTTTAATTCAAATTTAAAGACAAAAATATTGTAAAGAGATATTCAAAGCAATGCGTTATAATATATATATATATATATATATATATATATATATATATATATATATATATATATACTATACTATACTATACTATATATACATCTTAAGATATATACTCTACACTTATATTTTTTTGGGGTAATTATAAAAAGTGTGAGGTTAAAACAAAGTTGTGGGGGTTAAATGACTATTTTGTAAATAGCCCACGACTATTTTGGCAGAGAAAACGACTAGATTTTAAATGCCCAAACAGATAGATTTTTTTTAAAATTTTGACCGTTGGGACCGTTTGGAATCGTTTAGGCCCGCTAGGACCGGCCCGGTCCCGATCCCAAACGGTCCGGTCTCGCTGGCCTCGTGCTAAGGACCGGCCCACTTGCCTAATGGAATACGCGTAAGTTATATTCCTAATGGAATAAGTTCGAATTCAACGTGTTTCAAAGGAGTATAATGCTCTCAAGCCATTAAGTGTGATTGTAAAGCTCAACCTATGTACCATATCAAAATTGATGATTAAAATCGAGTAACATGGGCATTGAATTTGTATACCTGTTAACAATATCGGAAGTTTTTGTAGAATCTGTTCCAATCAATTGCTCGAATCCGACTTCGTCTCTCTTGGAAACGAAATTCTTGTTCACGAACTAAATACCTTATTTTTGTTTATCATAGTGTGTTTCTTACTTTGGGAAAAATCACTTCTTAATCCCATTCTCTGTTGAGGAAGATAAATATATAAAGGAGAGAGAAGTTTAAACGGATCGCACATTCCCATTATTTTTTAACGTGCAATAATTTTTTATTTTATTTATCTATGTTTTAACTTTCCTAGGTAACCTCTTTAAGGTTTTATCTCTTCTAAATGAGTAGGGTCAGTCCACATGGGTGACCCGCGACCCAAACCCAATATCCAACATCTCCCACTTCGCACATGATGGGCTAGATTCAAACTAGTGCCATGTGAATAACACACGTAATTTATACTAGTAAATAATTCGTGTGATTTGCGAGCAACTGGAGCTATAATATTTCTGACTGTTTAAGGTTATTTAATATATATAGCTTAGTCTAGAAATCCAATCAAATTAGGAAAGGATTCACTACTAACACGAAGATTTTATTACTCGTTATACCCCAGACATCGTTGGCTACTCTAAGTAGTTAGTTATTCGACCCCTCATCCTCGAAAGAGGTGAACTCGAGTTCATGTATAGCTTTATCCACAATTACACTTGTTACCCTATGGTAAGTGTAATGGCCAACCAATGAATATAAGTTATATTATTTATTTATTTTAGTTGTCTTCCCTTTTTACTCGAAACTATCCATCCCAGATCAACTGCTTTCCTAGACATGCACTGCATTGCTAAATTACACGTAGCTATTAGTGACATGCTAAAGTAACAACATTAATTGGTACTTCAAGATACAATAAAATGTCAAAGGGTATTCCAAAGAAAGTTAATTATGATTTTCTGGGTCTCGCACAATGAAGAAGCAGGGATCCATTCTTTCATTAACCCATTGGTTGCTAAGCACACGTGGTATGCAATACGTGCTACAATATTCTTGCCTTATATTGGCGCATGCATCTCATTATTTTTAAATAATTCATTACCGTACGGATCTTAGTCTAGACACCCACAAATGTCTAACTTGAATTTCTCACTTCAATAATCCTCAATCCATCTTCTTAGAGAAACTCGCATCTGGCTTACAAAAATAAGTCATAATCGAATGGTGGAATTTATGAGTCTGACTAGTTATCAAGACCGACCTTTTGCAAGTGAATATAACCTCGTATTATCCAAGGTTCTATAAGGTCTTATGTCTTCACGATTCTTAACGTAAGAGGCAATTGCTCGTGTGAAAGAGCCAATCTCGCGACTTGTTCGACATACTTTATCAACAAAACATCATCACATGTATACGAGATATAAGCATAATTTCACGAGTCAAATATTGATGAGCATATTATAATAATAAAGTCATTTTACAATACATAAATATGTTCATATCCTTTGCAAACCAAGAGCCATAGCATGTTTCTCAAACAAGTCTCTAGATATCGCCTTTATAAAAGGACTAGCTATTATGCTTCGCGTAGGAATGTATTGTAAATTTATCTATCCACTTGCTACCATGTCTCTCACAAAGTTATACTTGATGTCAATGTATTTGGTCTTGCTGTGATACTTAGGATCTTTTGTGTATGCCTATCACAATAAAGAGTCATGGGACCCTGAGAATTCTTTGTAATATCCAAATGTTCGAAGAATCTCTTCAACCAAACAACTTCTTGTACGTCAGATGCACAAGCCACGGACTCAACTTCCATCGTCGGAAGATTAGTACACGTTCGTTTTTTACTTTTCTGTAAAATAGCACTACCATTAAGTAAGAAAGCATATTCGGATGTTGATTTTCTATCATTTCGGTCACCAACCCAATCAACATATTTATATCCTCTCAAGTATAAATCATTTTCACTATAACATAGTGAATAATCTGTAGTCCCTTCATGTATCTGAAAATTCTCTTCACAGCTTTTCAATGATCTCTTACAAGATTGGATTGATACCTGCTAACCAGACCTACGGCATAATAAATGTCTGGGCTAGTACATATCATAGCGTACATCAAGCTTCCGACAACACTTGAATACGGAAATCGAGATATGTCTTCCTTTTTATTTTCAGTCTTGGGACACATTTTCAAGACTTAAAGTTTCACTTCTCGCTATAGGAGTATTCATGGATTTGCAACTATTCATGCAAAAACGCTCCAAATTTTTCTTTATATAAGTTTCTTGAGATAGACTCAATACCTTTTTGGAACGGTCTCTTTGGATCTTAACTCTAAGGATATAGTCTGCCTTACCCATATCTTTCATGTCAAATGACTTTGAAAGCCATGACTTGATACTTTTCAAATACTCTAAATTATTTCCGGCCAATAAAATATCGTCCACGTAAAGAGAAAGAATTATAAATATCCCATTGGACTTCTTCACATAAATGCAATGGTATTCATTGATCATGGTGAAATCATACGAGATCACCTCCTTGTGAAATCTCAAATACTATTGCCTTGCCGATTGCTTCAGGTCATAAATAGATCTTTTCAATTTAAAGGCCTTTTCTTGGATTTTAACGATGAAGCCTACAGGCTGTTCCATGTAGATTTCCTCGTTTAGTTCTCCATTGAAAAAAGCTATCTTCACGTCCATTTGGTGTAATTCCAAATCCAAACATACAACAATAGCCAAAAGTAAACGAATTGAGGTAAATTTCATAACTGGTGAAAATATTTCTTCATAATCTATTCCAGCTTCTTGAGTAAAGCCTTTTGCCATTAATCATGCCGTATATCTTTCTATTGACCCATCCACTTTGAGTTTAACTTTGAGAACCCATTTGTTCCCAATGGCTCCACGCCCTGACGGAAGGTTAACTAGATCCAGACTTTGTTGGTTAGTATGGACTCTAATTCTTCTTTCATTGATTTTATCCACTCATCTTTTTTAGGGCTCGATAAAGCCTTAGTCACAAACTTTAGCTCATCCATTTCTATGGGAGATACCAAGAAAACGTAATCATCAATCTCATAAGTACGTTTGAGTATATTTTTCTTGGTACTCTTTCGTAGTGGAAATTCAGATTCGTTAGAAGGATTTTGGGATGCGAACTCCCACTCCCACTCGGATCAAGAATAAGATCTTGATCGATTTGATTATCAGCTGTGTCAGAAGACATTTGCTGACTAACTGAGTTCAACATTTCATAAAAAGGCTCTCCATTCTTTAACTCGCCCTTCTTTGGAAAATTATTTTCCAAAAACTTGACATCTCGTGATTCAATCTCAGTAACACTTTCATCCTCTAATTCACCAATGAACATATACCCTTTGGAGTATTTTTAATATATTATAAAGATACATTTCTTGCCTTT
Organism: Nicotiana tomentosiformis; assembly: GCF_000390325.3. Taxonomy (NCBI): domain Eukaryota; kingdom Viridiplantae; phylum Streptophyta; class Magnoliopsida; order Solanales; family Solanaceae; genus Nicotiana; species Nicotiana tomentosiformis. The sequence goes on along the minus strand of NC_090815.1, from coordinate 121,771,700 downwards.
TGGACCTAATTTACCAAACTTGCTAATTTTTTTTTACATATGCAGCACAACCCCAAAGTCGCAAATCATTTAAGTTTGATTTATTACCACTCCATAGCTCATACGGAGCAAAAGAAACTGATTTAGAAGTCACTTTGTTCAATATATAGACTGTAGTTAATAACGCATCTCCCCAAAAGAAGATAGGTAAATTTGCCTGTGCCATCATGGACCTTATCTTGTCTAATAGTATTATATTCCTCCTTTCTACTACACCATTTTGTTGAGGTGTGTAAGGAATAGTTAATTGTCTTGTGATGCCCTTTTCATTACCCAATTCTTCAAATTATTTTGATAGATATTCATGCCCTCTATCGGTTCGTAAGGTCTTAATCCTTTTATCTAATTGATTCTTACCTTCATTCAAATATTTCTTAAAGCATTCTAGTACTTCAGATTTATGAGAAATCAAATAGATATAACCAAAGAGCGTGAAAACGTTATGAAATATAAAGCACCCGACATAGCCCTCACATTCATTGGACCACATATATCATAATGGATTAATTACAATGGAAAATCAGCTTTCTTAGCCTTTCCAAATGGTTTACATGTAATCTTTCTGGCAAGATAATTTTTGCAAGTTGGCATTCAATTTTAGAGAAAGACCCTAAATGTCTTTCCTTAACCAATCTATTCATTTGATCTTGCCCTAGGTGACCTAATCTTGCATGCCATGTAATAACATCAACACCATTATCACTAGAATAACATGCCATAACACAACAATCAAGATAATAGTTATACGTAGAAGGATTACAATCTAACACGATAAAACTATCATAATGATGTCCAAAACCATAAAAAAATACTGTCTAGAGTAATTCTAAGACCAATGCGACTAAAGTTCAAATTGAAATCTAAATCTAGAAGAACAGACACATAGACTAAGTTTCGTCGAATCTCTAGAACATATAGGACGTCATGCAACATCAAATATCGGCCACAACGCATGTCCATTCTGCAAGTGGCTATCCTTTGGACTTCAAGCTTTGCATTATTTCCCACATATACATGCTTTGATCTAGGTGAAACTCGGCGAAACTCTATAAATGCTTCTCTATCACGGCTCACATGGTCGATGGCCCCTGAGTCTACAATCCACACAGGATGAAATTCAGTTAGTAAAACAGTGCTAGAAACATATATATAACTAAGAGATACGTTTTGAAATGCTACATTTTTCGGCTCAATGCACTCACGAGCAAAATGCCTTAGAACTTGGCAATTGTAGCACTTCATCCTACGTTTGTCTTTCTTCTTGTAGAACCGTTTTCTTTCTTAGAATATGGCTTGTTTCTTTTCTTGGAGGATCCTTCTCCGGTCTCTTTATCCTTTTCATTATTTTTTTGAGTTTCTCTTGCGCTTGAAGCTTGATCTCTTTGTTCCACTTGGTTCTGCCACAAAGGCATTAGGCACAGCTTTAGCTGCACCAAGCCGCTTATCTTCAAGCTCCACATGATGGACAACATTAGTAAAATTTTTGATGCTATCATTGTGGATCAAGTTGACCTTTAAATGTTCCCAATTATTGGGAAGAGACCGAATCACTGCCTGAACCTGTTGCTCATCAAAGAGAATATGACCAACATTTTAAAGTTGAGCAATCATATCTGACATCACCCTTAGATGTTACTTGACACTGTGATCATGCCATTTTTTGTATGTGTCAAACTTGATTGTTAGCTGTCTAAGGCGAGTCACAGTGGCACCGCCATATGCCTCTCTTAAATGTGCCCACATGGCTTGAGCAGTAGGATATTGCTTACATTCGTGGATGAGATCATCATCAACTGAACTTACAATAATTTCACGTGCAGTGGATTCTTTATTTTTTCAAATATTGTAAGTTTCCATATCCCTCATGTGTTGGGCAGTGTTACCCTCCTATGAGTGACTCATAATATGGTTAATACTTTCAAGAGCATCTTGTTCTTTGAGTACATACCACATCTTACGACTCCAGATGTCGTAATTTTCACCCTTCAGTTTGTCACCCTTGTTCAAGTCCGCAATAATACTTTTCGATGCCATGTCTGTTATTAGAGACAATATTACAAGTTTAACTCATCAATATATACTTTAGTCAATTTATGCATGTCGAAAGATCAATATATTTCCATTCATCATCTATATCTAAATATTTTAATTAATATTAAAATCACTTCTTAGTGTGTACTTTATTTCAAGTATCAATCCATTATAAAATAAAATAATAAATAATATTTGTAACTAGTGAGACAAACAACATAATTTAAATTTCATGAAAATAAAATATATAATAATAATTTACATGTTTGCTAAGACATACATGTACCAATCGAACACTAACTCTTGCACATATATACTAAAAGGTGAACTAGGCCAAATATTATGATAAATCTCAGTTAAAACTTCACCCAAGACCCTCGAAAAGAGTCCGCTAAAATAGCTAATGCTTTCCAATCAGTAATATCTATGTAATTCGAGTAATTCGAACTTGTCCCTATTCAGCCATATCTGAAATAGGACCAAGAAAATAATAAAAATGGGTACAACCATTCAATGCGACAATATATGTCACAATAACTTGTAGAAGAATAGGGGTATATGTAACTAAGACTAGTATTCTTAATATTTAAGTACTCTGTTTAAGCACATAAAATAATATGTGATCACTTTTTCTATCAATACAGATTGACTATAACTTGGCTTAATTCCATTACGTCAAGGCACAATCAGTACATATTGTTGACATGTTAAATATGAATATCATGCACCCATTCAAAAGATAAGTCAATCTGCCCAAAACAAATTGTAGTTTCTCATGCCTCATTGTGTTGAACATATGTCAACCCAAAAAAAGGAAGGCAAGTATTCATTAATACTTAGTTTACAAAACAGAGAAGATTATAATACAAAACAGAGAAGATTATTATTACAAAGAAGCCCTAACAAATAAAAAAGAAAATGCGACTTAGGCATCTAATCATAGAGAAACATCTCTTTAACATTACATAAAAACATTCATGACCCAAATCATAACATGTGAAGCCACTTCTTTAGAAACAAATATTGTTATGAGATTTCTTTCAATATTTGTGAAGACTTACTGGCAATGGCTTTAAGAATTTAAAGAAAATGCCAAACAGAGAAAGTGACTACTATATAAGTGCACACATGTGTCTCAATCAAGATTTGTGGGTTCCATCTCTAATTATAGTGACTACTTCTCATTTGTTCTCCTTTGCATATAGAAGATGTCTGAACCTATACTTAGAAAACTTGTCACCATATAACGATGGAGGGCCGCTATTGACGGCTTCAAAAACATACAAAAAATAAATTCTACAGCCGATACATTAAAACAATTTGAGTTCTGGTTTTAATCCACCACAACAGGAGTATCATTTTTCACTCGGCGATACTCTTGACCTTCTTAATTTGAAATTGAGTTTCACGCCAAAACATCAAAAACAGTTTCCAATAAACGAATTGATAAAGAACTTTGGGTGTGTTTGGTATAACGGAAAATGTTTTCCGTAGAAAATGTTTTCTTGGAAAATAAGTAATAATTTTATTCATTTTTCGGTGTTTGGTACGCAAATTAAGGAAAATAACTTCTCAAGAGTATTCATAAATAATTTAGATACAATAAACATGAAACCATAAACTTTCGAACCAACAACCTTCCGAACCCACAAATTTCATAAACTTCCGAACCGCTAAACTTTCGAAACCGCGAAATTTCGAACCCGTAAACTTTATAATTTCTAAACACGTAAACTTCCAAACACATAAACCTCCGAACTCATAACTTTGAAACTTGTAAAATTTCGAACCTGTAAACCAAAAGATGAAAAAACTAAAACTGAAAAAATAAAAAAAAATATTTTTTTTCTAGTGGGTGGGTGGGGGGGGGGCGGGGTGGATGTGCAGAAAAACGAAAAAACAGAAATTTAAAATTACAAAAAAAAAGTAAAAAAAAAACTTTTTTTTGTGCGGGGTGGGGGCTGGGTGGTGACAAAAAAAAAACTAAAATTTGAAAAAAAAAGCCTTTTTGGAGAGAGGGGTGGGGGTTGGGTGGGTTGGCGAGGGTGGGGAAGGTTGAGAAGGAGTTTTGAAAAATATTTTCCCTTCTCTTGATAAGGAAAACATTTTCCTCCAATTGGAGAAAAATGAGTTCATAACGAAAATATTTTTCAAAACATTTAAACAACCAAACATAAAAAATTAAAAAATATTTTTCGGAAAATGTTTTCCTTCATACCAAACACACCCTTTATGGCGATATTTTTCAACTGTGTATTCAAAACAATAGAACACACAACAAAGGCTCTAATGCCAATAATGATTAAAATCGAGTAACAAAGACATCGACTTTGTGTACCTGTTAACAACAACATAAGTTTTTGCAAAATTTGTTCCAATTAATTACTCGAATCTGACTTTGTCTCTCTTGGAAATAAAATTCTTGTTCACGAACTAAGTATCTTATTTTTGTTTATCACGACATGTTTCTTACTTTAGTAAAAATCATTTCTTAGTCCCTTTCTTTATTGAGGAAGAAAAATATATAAAGGAGAGAGAGGTTTCAAGAAAAAACTGTCGCTCACACAAACTGATCGCACGTTTCCATTATTTTTTAACGTGCAACAGTTTTTTCTTTTATTTATCTATGTTTTAACTTGCGTAAGGTTTTATCTCCTCTAAATGGGTAGAGTCAGTCCATATGGGCGACCCGCAACCCAAACCCAGTATCCAACAACTTTCACACACGGTAATTTGCACAACAATGGATTAAAATTTTTTAATTTAGTTTTACTATTAAACAAATAAATTTGGTTCAAAAAATTAATCGATAAATCCGATCATTTGACAAAATCCGAATTGATTCGAAGCCGAAGCCTAGCGACGACGACGACACGAGGCTTGTCTTCTTCTTGGCTCTTTAAGAGCTAAAAGAAGTGCGATATATATATACCTAACAAATGAGCTTTTCTCCTCCAATAAGGGACAATATTCCTTTGTAAAGGAGGAAAAATTAAAATTTTATTTTTTTCTCCATTTCCCATTCATCTCAATTTTTAACTAAAAATCCAACAATCTCCCACATGAATGCGAATGGCTATAAAACGGAAATATGCATGAAAAATCGTGTGATTCACAAGCAATGATTAATCACATCTGGATAAGTTGGTTTCCCTTTGAGCTTTCCGTAGTGAACTTATGTCGGATATACTTGGTCAATCGGTAGGTTTGATATCTTTAAACTGTCAAACTTTAGTGTATACCTAGACAACCATAGGTCACACTATCATTCCTTAACTGCCTTTGGTTCTCACTATTGTGTTCATTTATGCCATGGACACTGTCTGGTTTTATAAGTGTGATGGCACGACTGGTCATTTTGAGTATTGTAGCCCCGTTTCCCCATTTACCGCTTCTTTTATGTTTATTTGTGGTTATATAACTTATCGGGGTAGTTATTTTGATTCCGGGGATAATTCGGAGTGAATTGGGACACTTAGTCCCAAGGTTGGAGGCTTAAGTTCTTAGAGTTGATAGGTGTTTGACTTTGTGTATACGACTCTGAAATAAAGTTTTGATGGTTCCGATAGCTTCCTATGGTGATTTTAAACTTATGAGTATGTCCAGATGTTGATTTGGAGGTCTGTATGTCGTTTTGGATTGAGTTGGCAAAAATTAGAAAGTTGAAGGTTTGAAAGGTTGAGAGGTTTGACCGAGAGTTGACTTTGTTGATATCGACTTCAGATTTCAGTTTTGGGAGTTGGAGTAGGTATGGTGTGTCATTTATGACTTGTCTGCAAAATTTAAGGTCAACCGGAGTTGGTTTGGGATTCGGCATTAGTTTTAGTAGTTGGAAGTTCATTAGTTCATTAGGCTTGAATTGGGGTGCGATTCGTAATTTTGATGTTGTTTGATGTGATTTGAGGCTTCGACTAAGTTCATCCTGTTTTAGGACCTATTCGTTTGTTTGGACTAGATCCTGGGGGCCTCCGGTGTGATTCAGACAAAGTTCGATTTCATTTTGGTCTTAAAGAACCGCTGATATGATATTTGGTGTACTCTTCTTCGCGTTCGCATAGTGTTATTGATGGCAGGTGACTTTTTTCTCTTCGCGTTCGCAACACAGAGGTGGCATTCGCGAAGGCTTGAGGAGGCCGTGCATCGATCGCGAGCAGGGAGCCGCGTTTGCATAGAAAGAAGATCGGCTTGGGGTCATCAGGCATTTAGCCTTCGCGTTCGCTGATCGCGTTTGCAAAGGAGGAATTGGCAGTTGAGGAGATTTGTGCTTCGCGAATGTGAGGAACCTTCCTCGTTCGCGAAGAAGAAAGAATTGGACATACTGTTAAAAACCCAAAACGAGGGTTAGAGTTATTATTTCATATTTTGAGTTGTAGAGCTCGGTTGTAGGCGATTTTGGAGGGGATTTTCAAGATTTTAATTGGGGTAAGTATTTTTGACTCAGATTTATTATTATTTCATGATTCCATCTTTATTTTTAGCATCTAATTAGTGAGTTAAAGTGAAGAAATGGAGGATTTTGTGGAAACTTTTCAAAAATAAAAATGGATGTTTGAATGTCAATTTGAGGTTGGAATTGGATAATTTTGGCATGGTTGGACTCGTAATCGAATGGGTGTCTGGAATTATGAATTTTGTCGGATTCCAAGGTGCGTGCCCGGGGTTAACTTTTTGGTTTTGATTAATGATCTTAGCTTTATCATATGGAATTGTGTCCTATAGCTTGTATTGATTATATTAAATGTTTGTGACTAGATTCGAATCGTTCGGAGGCCGATTCGCGAGGCAATGGCTTGTTGGAGTAGTGAGTTGTACGTTTTGAAGTAAGTAATATTTCTAAACTTGGAATTGAAGGTAATTATTCCTGGGAAATGTGTTATTTGTATTGTGTTAGGGTGATAGACGTGTGGGCGTGCACTGTAGTAACCATGATCCGGGTGGCATTTTTGTACTGAGTTGCTATCAAGTCTTATTTTATCCGTGTAATCCCTACTCGTTAGAGTAATTAAACTGTGATTCATGTTAGAAATCATGTTAGGTTATGTGCTTATTCGGTTGTGACCTAATGAGGCTATTTCTACTATTTTTGAGTTATTAGCTTTAACTGCAATTATGTACTCAATCATAATTCTTCATTTGCATATCATATCTCAGTCTCTGTTATCATTCACTATTACATTACATGTTATCATTATTTGGGCTGAGAGGTACGAGATCTGTGAGCCCTTGAGACTTGAGAGATTGATGATTGAGTTTATCTTGAGAGCCGTGTTATGAGTGTTATTGTGGATTGGGCTGCACGCCGCAACATGCTTTGTTGTCTTATTTATCATTTTAGATCGGGCTGCACGCTGCAGCATGCCTTATAGGCTTTATATTAGCGCTTGGGGTACTGTAACAGCCCGACCGGTCATTTTACTTTCTAGAATCCCGTTACCCTAAATAAAACTTCCCGTACGTGCTTTTACTATTTTATAACTTGCGGGGATGGTTGATTCGGGATTTGGAAGGGTTCGAGTCGAAATCGAAACACTTGGTTCCTTAAGTTGGCCTTAAAAGGCTAAGTTTGATTTCGGTCAACATTTTGAGTAAACGGCCTCAGAATCGGGATTTGACGATTCCAATAGGCTCGTATGATGATTTCGGACTTGGGCGTATGTTCAGATCGGGGTTTGGATGACCCGGGAGCATCTTGGCGCCTAATAGTGAAAGTTGGTTCTTTGAAGATTTTAGAAGTTCTTTAAATTTGGTTTGGAGCGGGTTTGGTGATATCGAGGTCCAAATAGAATTTTGAGACTGGGAATAGTTCCGTAATATCATTTAAGATTTGCACGCAAAATTTGGTGTCATCTTGAGTAGTTTAAGTACGTTTCGGCGCATTGGGAGTAAATTGAAGAACTTAAAGTTCATAAGTTTGATTCAATTGGTTTTGGGGTGTGATTCTTAGTTTTAATGTTGTTTTGGGTGTTCTGAGAGTTCGAGCGAGTCCGTCTTGTGATTCCAAACTTGTTGGTATGTTCGGGCGGGGCTCCAGGGCCCCCGAGTATCAGTCGGACGAGGCTCAGATCAAGTTAGAAATTGGGAGCAACAATTGAACCTCCCAGCTGCTGTCATAATCGCACCTGCGCTTGGCCAGCCGCAGGTGCAAGCTCGCAGAAGCGGCCAAGGAAGGGCAGCCCAGGATCCGCAGGTGCGCCCCAACCTCCGCAGAATAGGGACCGTAGAAGCGGGACCCCATCTGCAGAAGTGGAGCCAGCCTGCCTGGGCATTTCCGTAGAAGCGGACTTTTGTCCGCAGAAGTGATAACGCAGGTGCGAGATCGCTGGAGGCAGTGAGGTCTCTTTTAAAGCGGGGCTTAGTCATTTTGGCTCATTTATTTCCATTGTTGGGCGATATTTAGAACTCTTAGAGAGGGGATTTCACATAGTACTTTAAGGTAAGTAATTTCTATACAATGTGTGTTAAATACATAGTTTATGGGTAGATTATAACGTGTAAATTAGTGAAAATTATGGGTTTAGGTGAAAACCTAGGTTTTTGATAAAATTGAGATTTAATCATGAAATTCGTTATGGAATCTAGTAAAAATCATATATTTGAATTCATAAGGTTATGGGTAACAACTTTCTTCAAACATTTCCGGAATCCGGGCACGTAGGCCCGGGGGCGAATTTTAGAAAATTTGCAAATAGGCTTGGGAAATCACTTTGATAGTTGAGATATGAACTTTTAAGCGCTTGTTAACTATTTTAAAGAATATTTGACTAGTTGCGAGTCGTTTGGCGCCAAATTGAGGGTTTGGGCACAATCTCGGACCGTAAAGTAGGCCTTGAGACGAGGTAAGTCTCTTTTCTAACCTTGTAAGAGGGAATTAACCCCATAGGTGAACCTAATCATTATGTACTTCTATTTGTTTTGTGTGTGTGTGTGTGGGGGGGGGGGGAGGCTACGTACGTATGAAGTGACGAGAGTCCGTACGTAGCTACTATTCATGCTTATGTCCGGGTAGATTTAGGCTTACACCATATTTTGTTGATACCGTTGCTTGTTTATGCTTACTAATTGTTTCGATTAAAGCGGAGGTTGAGAATTTCAATATTTTAAAGGTTCCTAGATGAATTTCTTACCTTGAAAAAGAATTGAGAAATATTATGATAACTTGAGAAAACTTCGCAAGTATATTCCGCGAGCGGGGTAAATTTCTACTACTCTTATGGGAGTAGGCCGTTCGCCTCGGCAGGTTGATTGATGTATCTATGGTTCGGGCCGTTCGACCCCCTGCAGTGCACAATATATTTATATGTATATTTGGATCGGGCCATACGTCCTCGGCATAATTCGTGCGTAAAGATATTGGAACCCTTTTATATTTAATATTGTTCCATGGACTTGAAAGGTGAAAGGATTAGACGAGAGAAATGACTTGGTTCTCACTTGAAATGAAAGGACTGTTTACTTATTTTTCCTGCTATGAGTTCTATTATCATTTTATATATCCTGTTTAATTATAACTTCATACTATTATATTTTTGGCCCATAGTAAGTGTCGAAGTCGACCCCTCGTCACTACTTCTTCGAGGTTAGACTAGATACTTACTGGGTACATGTTGTTTATGTACTCACGCTACTCTTCTGCATTTGATATGCAGGGTCTGAGGCAGGTGCATCTGGTTATTAGTCCGGCGCGCACGCTTGACTTCTTGCCCGAGACCACACAGTGAGCTTCCCTTTCGAGCCGTTCATTAGCAGCCAGATTCTCTCTTTTGATTTATTTTCTGTCTATTTCCTTTTAGACAATAGACTTGTATTCTTTTGTATATTCTAATAGAATGCTTATATACTTGTGATACCAGGTCTTGGCATACACTAGTAGACTTATAATTTTGGATTTATTTTTATGATTACGATTTGCACTCAGTTGCTTTCGTTTAATTATTTTAAATTTGTAAATTCATAAATCTTTTAACAATGAGGAATGTTATTCTCTTAGCAAACTTATTAAAAACGGGAAACCACTAGATTGATCAGTGTTGGCTTGCCTAACAATGGTATTAGGCGTCCACACGGCCTATAATGGAAATTGGGTCGTGACAACATGGTATCAGAGCACTAGGTTCGCGTAGGTCTCACAAGTTATGAGCATACCTAATAGAGTCTTGCGGATCGGTGCAGAGACGTCCATACTTATCTTCGAGAGGCTATAGAGTGTTAGCAAACTACTCTTTATTCATCCCCTATCGTGTAGTTGATGGTAAACTAAGTTCTTTCTCTTATTCTCTCACAGATGGTGATAACGCGCGCATCAGACGTTACAGACCCGGGAGGAGCTGCTCCCTCTATTGCAAGAGGCCGAGGTAGAGGTCGGGGGAGGGCACCAGCCCGAGGTAAGGGACGAGAACATCCCAGAGTTGCCCCAGTTGTACCAGCAGCGAATCCAGTGGAGGATCCCATTGTTGAAGAGCAGGGCGAGGTGCCCCCAACAGAGCCAGTCTGGTAGATTTCATGTCAGCACCGGGCTTTCAGGAGGTCATGGGCCGTATGCTGCGGTTCGTGTATTCTATGACCCATGCTGGTTTATTTCCAGCAGACCCAGCCACACCTCAGGCGGGAGGGGGAACACAGACCCCTACTGCTCAGGCACCTGGGCATGCAGCTGCCGTATATCAGACCCCGGGTACACTACCCGTGGACGGGTCCCAACCAGTTATAACGGCTGTACCTGAGCCTAGACCAGCTGCGGCCGGCGAGCCGCAGAAGCTTTTGGACAGATGGACTAGGCTACACCCTCCTGTCTTCGGAGGTGAGCGACATGAGGATCCCCAGGACTTCATTTATAGGAGTAGGGACAAACTACACAACATGAGGATATTGGAGTCCCATGGGATGGATTTCATTACTTTCCAGTTGGAGGGCAGGGCCCGAAGGTGGTGGCAGTCTTATCTTCTCGACAGGCCAGTGGGTTCTCCTCCCATGACTTGGGACCAGTTTACACAAATTTTCTTGGACAGGTATATCCCACCCTCCTAGAGGGAAGAGTTGCGGTGTCAGTTTGAGCAACTAGAGCAGGGTCAGATGTCAGTGACCGATTATGAGGCAAGATTATCTGAGTTATCTCTCCATGTACTTATGATACTTCCTACTAACTTAGAGAGAGTACGGAGGTCTGTTGTAGGGTTGCACTCTAGTTTTTGGGCTAGTATAGCCCGGGAGGTTGAGATGGGGACTTCTTATCAGCTAGTGGTAAAGATTACTCGGAGGATTGAGGGATATCGCCATAGGGGTAGAGAGCAGATACAACGGGACAAGAGGACCCATTTCTCTGGAGAGTTTAGAGGTGCCCCGGCTGGGGGCAGAGGTCAGTTTGGGAGGGGTCAGCCTAGCAGGCCCGCATATCCAACACCACCATCTCCTCGAGGTGCTCCAGCGTGACCTTATTTTAGTGCTATGCCAGAGAGTTCTTACCGCCCACCAACCATTCAGGGTTCTTCCAGTGGGTACTCGGGTCATCAAGTTTCTTCTAGCGCCTATTTTAGTGCCATGCCAGAGAGTTCATACCGCTCACCAGCCATCCAGGTTTCTTCTAGTGGGTATTCAGGCCATCAGGGTCAGACTTCGGGGCAATAATCTATAGTGCCGAGATGTTATTATGAGTGTGGGGATTCGGGTCACATGAAGAGGTTTTGCCCCAAAATTTGGGGCAAGAAAGTACAACAGGGTCATCAGCCCATGATTTCAGCACGTAGCATGGAGGAGCACGAGCAGCACTTGAGAGCGGTGCTTCAGACCTTGCAGGAATAGAAGCTACACGCTAAGTTCTCAAAGTGTGAGTTTTGGTTAGATTCTGTGGCATTCTTGGGGCATGTTGTATCTAGCGACGGTATTAAGGTGGATCCCAAGAAGATTGAGGTGGTTCGTGGAGGGCTTCTCATTTATTGCAGCATCTTTGACTAGATTGACCCAGAAGGGTGCTCAGTTTCGTTGGTCAGATGATTGTGAGACGAGCTTCCAGAAGCTTAAGACGGCTTTGACCACAACACCAGTCCTAGTATTGCCTTCCGGTTCGGGTATGTATACTGTGTATTGCAACACTTCACGCGTTGGCTTGGGTTGTGTATTGATGAAGGAGAGGCGAGTTATTGCATATGCTTCGCGCCAATTGAAGCCCTATGAAAAGAATTATCCTGTGCACGATTTGGAGTTGGCCGTGACTGTTCTTGCTCTTAAGATCCGGAGGCATTATCTTTATGGGGTGTCCACTGAGGTTTACACTGATCATCGCAGTTTGCAACATTTGTTCAAGCAAAGGGAACTCAATTTGAGGTAGTGTAGGTGGCTTGAGTTACTAAAAGACTAAGACATCACCATTCTTTATCATCCGGGCAAGGCGAATGTGGTCGCGGATGCCTTGAGTAGGAAGGCAGAGAGTATGAGTAACTTGGAATTCATATCTTGGACATTCAGTCTTTGGCTAACAGACTTGTGAGGTTGGATATTTCAGAGCCCAGCCGAGTTCTTACATGCGTCGTTTCCCAGTTTTCACTATTGGAGCAGATCAAGGCTCGACAGTTTGATGATCCGCACTTGGTGATTCTCAGAGATACAGTACTGCATGGTAGTGCCAAGGAGGTTTATATCGGCGAGGATGGTGTTCTGCAACTCCAAGGTCGTTTATGTGTTCCTAATGTCGATGGCTTGAGAGGGAGGATTCTAGAGGAGGCACACAGTTCTTGGTATTCTATTCATCCAAGTGCTATGAAGATGTATCGTGACTAGAGACAACATTATTCGTGGTGGCAGATGAAGAAAGACATAGTTGAGTATGTATCTAGGTGCTTGAATTGCCAGCAGGTTAAGTGTATGTATCTAGGTGCTTGAATTGCCAGCAGGTTAAGTATGAGCACCAGAGGCCAGGTGGCCTACTCTAGTAGATGACTATACCAGAGTGGAAATGGGAGCGCATTACTATGGAATTCGTAGTTGGGTTGCCGCGGACCTTGCGGAAGTTTGATGCAGTTTGAGTCATTGTCGACAGGTTGACAAAGTCGGCACACTTCATTTCGGTTGTGACTATGTATACTTTAGAGAGGTTGGCCCAAATTTATATTCAGGAGATAGTTCGGTTGCATGGTGTGCCGATTTCCATCATATCAGATAGAGACCCTCAGTTTACTTCACATTTCTGAAGAGTCGTAGAGAGCGAGTTGGTGTAACGACCCGGCCGGTCGTTTTGAGAGTAATAGCCCCGATCCCCTATTAACTGCTTCCCCCGTATCCTTTTAAGCTTATGTGACTTGCCGGGAGATTTTATTTTTGGGTTCGGAGTGTTTTGGGACACTTAGTCGCTAAAACGGAAGCTTAAGTCTTAGAATTTTGACAGTAGTCGAAACTGTGTGAAGATGACTCCGGAATGGAGTTCCGTCAGTCCCATTATCTCCGTTGGGTGATTTTGTACTTAGAAGCGTGTCCGGACTGTGAATTTGAGGTTTGTAGCTCATTTAGGCTTAAAATTGCGAAAGTCGAATTTTTGGAGAATTTGACTGGAAGTGGACTTTTTGATATCAGGGTCGGATTCTGATTCCAAAAGTTGCAGTAGGTCCGTAATGTCATTTATAACTTGTGTGCAAAATTTGAGGTCAATCGGACGTGATTTGATAGGTTTTGGAGTTGTTTGTAGAATTTGAAAATTTTGAAGTTTCTTAGGCTTGAATTTGTGTGTAATTCGTATTTTCGATGTGGTTGGAGGTGATTTGAAGATTCGATTAAGTTCGTATGATGTTATGAGACTTGTTGGTGTGTTTGGTTGAGGTCCCGGGGGCCTCAGGTTGATTTCGGGTGGTTAACAGACCAAGGTTCGAAGTTGAAGAATGGCTGAAGGTTTGCAACTGCTTGTGTAATCGCATCTGCGGATTGGGGACCGCAGATGCGTGATCGCAGAAGCGAGAAAATGGACCACAGAAACGGCCAGGGAGGCCATGGACAGAGGCCGCAGATGTGGCCATTCGCGCGCAGAAGCGGCTTGTGCAGAAGAGCACACAGACACGCAGATGTGGGCAAGGCGCATATGCAGGGGATTTTCCGCACATGCGATTGGCGCTAAAGCGGGCAAGGGGCGCACCTCCGAGACCGCAAAAGCAGCCAAGTTGCCGTAGGTGCGGAAGGCCTGGGTAGAGTCCTTAAATGCGAGACTTCGCAAAATTTGCTTTATTTCATCATTTTGAGATCGGTTTTGGCAATTTCTTGTGAGCATTTTCGAGGGATTTCATGAGGTAAGTCCCTTGTGCTTATTTTTGATCAATAATCTTGCTTCCCCATTTATTTTCCACCTAGTTAGTGTGTATTTAAGTTGTAATTTGGGAGTTTGAGGCTATGGATTTGAAGAGTTGGATTTTGGGTTTTGAGTGGTCATTTGAGGTCGGATTTTGATAAATTTTGTATGGTTGGGCTCGTGAGTGAACGGGCTTTCAAATTTTATGATTTTTCCCGATTTCGAGACGTGGGCCCGGGTAACCTTTTTAGACGAATTTCAGAATTTTTGTTAAAATCTTGATTTCACTAATTAGATTAGTTTATTATAGTTGTATTCATGATATGTAATTGGTTTTGGCTAGATTTGGGCCATTCAGAGTTGGATATTCGTGGAAAAGACATTGTTACCAATTGATTGAGCTTGGTTCGAGGTAAGTGCCTAACCTTGTGTGGGGGAAATTTCCTTAGAATTTGGTACTGTTGTGATATGTGAGCGCCGTGTACGTGGGGTGACGAGTACGTACACGGGCTATTTGTTGAAAACCCCCTTTTATTTTACTGAGTAGCAACCTGTTTTTCCTTTAATTTGAGGCGGTTCCTCGGGAGTTTTCCCTGCACATTTACTTTTGAGACTACGAGGCAGTTCCTTGGGAGTTCTCGCTGCACATTTACTTTTGAGACTACGAGGCGGTACCTCGGGAGTTCTCCTTGCACATTTATTTTTGGGTCTACGAGACGGTATCTCGAGATATCCCCTACTGTTTATCCCTGTGTGTTGTATCGCTATATCACTGTGTTTCTCTTTTTGTTAACTTCCAGTCTCTTATTATACTGTTATATTCTCCTACTTTATTATTATATACCTTGGTTATTGTACATGCCGGGCGACATTGTTACTAGTTATTCAGTTATCCACTGCTGTTAGTTGCCAAGCTTTACTTTCGTTTTGTCATTTTCCAAAATTTGTTAGGCTTACCTAGTTGCAGAGACTAGGTGCCGTCACGACGTTATACGGAGGGAGTTTGGGTCGTGACAAGTTGGTATCAGAGCTCTAGGTTCATAGGTGTCGAGAGTCACAAGCCGGTTTATTAGAGTCTCGCGGATCGGTACTGTAACGTCTGTACTTATCTTCGGGAGGCTATAGAACTGTTAGGAAAAATTATACTTCGTTGATTCCTTATCGTGCGAAATTTGTTGACATCAAAATTTCTAAACTTCTGTATTCTATTCTCTCACAGATGGTGAGGACACGTACATGCAGATCTGATGACCAGGAACCCGCGCCCCCTAGTAGAGCCGCGAGAGGCCGGGGCCGGGGATGGGGTAGAGGCCGAGGACGTTCACGCGGTGCAACTAGAGCACCCGCACGAGCTGCTACAGAGGAGCCCCCAGTAGCTCCAGCTGGAGGGCAGGCACCTGAGGTACCTGTTGCTGCACCGGCCCTCCAGGAGACTCTAGCCCAATTTCTGAGCATGTTCAGCACCTTAGCTCAGGCTGGATTGATTCCACTTGCTCCTGCCACATCTCAGGATGGGGGAGGAGCACAGACTCCCGTCGCCGATACTCCAGAGCAGCGGGTTCAGGCCGACCAGATTCCAAAGATTATACCTCTACAGCCGGTAGCTCCGGTTTAGCACGAGGTTAGGGCAGTAGTTTCTGAGGCGGAGCAGCTCAGACTTGAGAGGTACAAGAAGTACCACTCTCCTGCCTTCAGTGGATTGGTTTCAGAGGATGCCAAGGTTTTCTGGAGGAGTGTCATCATATTCTCCGTACTATGTGCATAGCGGAGATGAGTGGGGTTTCTTTTACCACCTTCTAGCTTAGAGGAGCAGCCTATCAGTGGTGGCGTGCTTATGAGTTTAGTAGTCTAGATGAGGCAACTTCACTTATATGGACTCAGTTTTCGGACATGTTTTTGAGAGAGTATGTCCCTCAGAGCCTCAGGGATGCATGGCGCGCGGAGTTTGAGCAGATGCGCCTGGGTGCTATGACTGTGTTAGATGCAGTTTGTTTCAGTGTTTTGGCCCGACATGCACCGGCCTTGGTTGCCACAATTCGAGAGAGGGTTCATTGATTTATTGAGGGACTCTACCCTAGTATCCGTATTCGTATGGCCAGGGAGTTGGAGATGGATATTTCTTATCAGCAGGTTGTGAGTATTGCTAGGAGATTGGAGGGCATGCTTCCCCGGGATAGAGAGGAGAGGGAAGCCAAGAGGTCTCGAGAGTCTGGCACTTATAACGGTACTCGTGCCCCAACTGCAGTTCGACATGGTAGGGGTTATGAGAGTCACCCCTTTCATTCAGCCCTTCCAGCCGCCAGTGGTGTTCCAGCCACTGCTAGAACCCAGAAGCCTTATTATGCACCGCTAGTAGCTAGTGTGCCTCCTGCTCGGGGTTCTTTTAGCGGCCAGTACAGCATACCTGGCCCGAGTCAGTCACAGCAGCCACGCCCTCCGAGGGGTTGTTTTGAGTGTGGCAACAACCGCCATATGGTGAGGGATTGCCCCAGACTTAGGAGGGGTGCACCTCCGCAGACTTCTAAGCCACCACGTACTCCACCGGGTCATCAAGCTATGATTCTAGCACCAGCTACTACCCACCTACTCAGCCAGTTCAAGTGGAGGTCGGGGAGGTCGAGGTCACCCTAGAGGGGGAGGCCAGGCGAGATATTACGCTCTTCTGGCTCGTATAGAGGAAGTTGCTTTCGACTCTATCATTATAGGTATTGTTCCGGTCTATCATAGAGATGCGTCAGTATTATTTGACCCAGGCTCTACATATTCCTATGCGTCCTTTTATTTTGCCCCGTATTTGGGCGTATCTCGGGATTCTTTGAGTTCCCCTATTTATGTGTCCACTCCTGTGGGAGATTCTCTTGTTGTGGACCGCTCGTATCGGTCGTGTTTGATTGCTCTTAATGGTTTTGAGACCAGAGCCAATTTATTATTACTCAACATGGTAGACTTTGATGTTATCTTGGGCATGGATTGGTTGTCGCCCCATTATGCTATTCTTAATATTCACGCTAAGACCGTGACGCTGGCTATGCCAGGTTTACCGCGATTTGAGTGGAGAGGTACCTTAGAGTATACTCCCAACAGAGTTATTTCATTTCTTAAAGCTCAACGAATGGTTGAGAAGGGGTGTGACGCGTATCTTGCTTATGTGAGAGATCTCAGTATTGATACCCCTACAGTTGAGTCAGTTCCAGTAGTGAGGGACTTTCCAGATGTGTTTCCAGCTGATCTTCCGGGCATGCCGCCTGACAGAGATATTAATTTTGGCATTGATTTATTGTCGGGCACTCAACCCATCTCTATTCCTCCATATCGTATGGCTCCTCCTGAATTGAAGGAGTTGAAGGAGCAGTTTCAGGAGTTGCTTGATAAGGGCTTCAATCAGCCAGTGTGTCACTTTGGGTTGCTCCTGTCTTATTTGTGAAGAAGAAGGATAGTTCTATGCGGATGTGTATTGATTACTGCCAGTTGAAGAACATGTATCCATTGCCTCGTATTGATGATTTATTTGATCAACTATAGGGTTCCAGGGTATTTTCCAAGATTGATTTACGTTCCGGCTATCATCCGTTGATGATTCGGGAGCCAGATATCCCGAAGACTACTTTCGGGACTCGGTATGGTCACTACGAGTTCCTTGTGATGTCATTTGGGCTGACCTATACCCCAGCTACTTTTATGCACCTGATGCACAGCGTATTCGAGCCTTATCTTGACTCATTCGTCATTGTGTTAATTGACGACATTCTGGTGTATTCCCGGACTCGGGAGGATCATGAGCAGCACCTGATGACTGTTCTTCAGACCCTGAGAGAAAGGAGGTTATATGCAAAATTTTCAAAGTGTGAGTTTTGGCTAGACTCACTGGATTTCTTGGGTCATGTAGTATCGAGTGATGGGATCCAGGTGGATCCAAATAATGTGGAAGTAGTGTAAAGTTAGCCTAGACCATCATCAGCTATGGAGATCCGAAGTTTTCTTGGTTTGGCGGGGTATTACCGTCTATTTGTAGAGAGTTTCTCATCTATTGCAGCACCTATGACCAGGCTAACCCAGAAGGGTGCACCGTTCAGGTGGACAGAGGAACGTGAAGAGAGCTTTCAGAAGCTCAAGATAGCTTTGACTACAACCACAATATTGGTATTACCTACAGGTTCAAGGTCTTATACTGTATATTGTGATGCATCGCAGATTGGTCTCGGTGCAGTGTTGATGCAGGACGGTAAGGTGATTGCCTACGCATCCAGACAGCTGAAGGTGCATGAAAAGAAATATCATGTCCACGACCTTGAGTTAGAAGCTATTGTTCATGCCTTGAAAATTTGGCGGCACTACTTGTACGGTGTCCCTTGTGAGATTTACACCGATCACCAGAGTTTGCAACATCTGTTCAAACAGAAGGATCTTAATTTGCGTTAGAGGAGGTGGTTAGAGCTGCTTAAGGATTATGATATTACCATTTTGTACCACCCTAGGAAGGCCAATGTGGTGGCCGATGCTTTGAGTCGCCGAGCAGAGAGTTTGGGGAGCTTAGCATGTCTACCAGCAGTAGAGAGGCCAATGGCATTAGATGTTCAGGCCTTAGCCAACCAGTTTGTTAGATTGGATATTTCTGAGCCGAGTTGAGTATTGGCGTGTGTGGTCTCTCGGTCTTCTCTTTATGATCATATCAGGGAGCGTCAGTACTGTGAGCCCCATCTGCTTGTCCTTAAGGACACGGTCCAGCACGGTGATGCTAAGGAGGTCACTATTGGGGATGATGGTGCATTAAGGATGCATGGCAGACTATGTGTGCCTAATGTGGATGGTTTGCGTGAGTTGATTCTCTAGGAGGCTCACAGTTTGCGGTATTCCATTCTTTCGGGTGCCGCGAAGGATGTATCAGGACTTGAGGCAGCATTACTGGTGGAGAAGAATGAAGAAGGACATAGTGGAACATGTAGCTCAGTGTCTAAATTGCCATCAGGTGAAGTATGAGCATCAGCGGCCAGGTGGGTTACTTCAGAAGTTAGAGATTCCGGAGTGGAAATGGAAGCGGTTTACTATGTATTTCGTTGTTTGACTCCCACAGACTCAGCAAAAGTTTGATGCAGTTTGGGTGATTGTGGATAGGCTGACCAAGTCAGCTCATTTCATTCCTATGCTGACTACCTATTCTTCCGAGCAATTGGCTAAAATTTATATATGCGAGATCGTCAGGCTTCATGGCGTACCGGTATCCATCATCTCTGACCGGGGTACGCAGTTTACATCACTGTTCTGGAAGGCTGTACAACAGGAGTTAGGTACTCGGGTTGAGTTGAGCACAACATTTCCCCCTCAGACGGACGGACAGTCCGAGTGCACTATTAAAATTCTGGAGCATATGCTCCGCGCTTGTGTGATAGATTTTGGGGGTGCTTGGGAATAGTTCTTGCCACTTGCGGAGTTTGCCTACAATAACAGTTATCAATCGAGCATTCAGATGTCACCATATGAGGCTTTGAATGGTAGGAGGTGTCGGTCTCCAATAGGTTGGTTCGAGCCAGGTGAGGCTAGATTATTGGGTACAGACTTGGTTCAAGATGCTCTGAATAAGGTGAAGGTGATTCAAGATCGACTTCGCATAGCCCAATCTATACAGAAGAGTTATGCGGATCGGAAGGTTCGCGATGTTGCATTCATGGTTGGAGAGTGGGTCTTGCTCTGGGTTTTGCCTATGAAGGGCGTTATGAGGTTCGAGAAGAAGGTCCAGCTGAGACCAAGGTTCATTGGTCCATTTGAGGTGTTGCGGCGAGTTGGAGAGGTTGCTTATGAGCTTGCCTCATCTCCCAGTCTAGCATGAGTTCATCCGATATTCCATGTTTCTATGATCGGGAAGTATCACAGTGATCCGTGTCATGTGTTGGATTTCAGCTCAGTCCAGTTGGACAAGGATCTATCTTATGTTGAGGAGCCAATGGCTATTTTGGACAGGCAAGTTTGAAAGCTGAGGTCAAAGAATATTGCTTCCGTGAAGGTTTAGTTGAGGGGTCAGGCGGTCGAGGAGGAAACTTGGGAGACCGAGCAGGATATACTCAGCCTTTATCCTCATCTTTTCACCACTTCAGGTATGTCTTTATGCTCGTTCGAGGACAAACGATTATTTTAAGAGGGAGAGGATGTAACGACCCGGCTGATCGTTTTGAGAGTAATAGCCCCGATCCCTTATTAACTGCTTTCCCCGTATATTTTTCTGCTTAAGTGACTTGCCGGGAGGTTTTATTTTTGGTGTCGAAGTGTTTTGGGATACTTAGTCCCTAAAACGGAAGCTTAAGTCTTAGGATTTTGACCGTAGTTGGAACTGTGTGAAGACGACTCCGGAATGGAGTTCCATCGGTCCCGTTAGCTTCGTTGGGTGATTTTGGACTTAGGAGCGTGTCCGGACTATGAATTTGAGGTCTGTAGCTGATTTAGGCTTGAAATGGCGAAAGTCAAATTTTTGGAGAATTTGACCGGAAGTGGACTTTTTGATATCGGGGTCGGATTCCGATTTCGGAAGTTATAGTAGGTCCGTAATGTCATTTATGACTTGTGTGCAAAATTTGAGGTCAATCGGACGTGATTTGATAGGTTTCGGCGTCGTTTGTAAAATTTGGAAATTTTGAAGTTTCTTAGGCTTGAATCTGTGTGTAATTCATGTTTGTGATGTTGTTGGAGGTGATTTGAAGATTCGATTAATTTCGTATGATGTTATGAGACTTGTTGGTGTGTTAGGTTGAGGTCCCGGGGGCCTCAGGTTGATTTCGGGTGGTTAACGGACCAAGGTTCGAAGTTGAAGATTGGCTGAAGGTTTGCAACTGTTGGTGTAATCGCATCTGCGGATTGGGGACCACAGATGCGTGCTCGCAGAAGCGGCCAGGGAGGCCTTGGGCAGAGGCCGTAGATGCGTCCATTCGCGCGCAGAAGCGGTTTGCGCAGTAGCGCACACAGGCGTGCAGATGCGGGCAAAGGTGCAGATGCAGGGGAATTTTCCGCACATACGGTTAGCGCAAATGCGGTCAAGGGGCGCACCTACGAGACTGTAGAAGCGGCCAAGTTACCGCAGGTGCGGAAGGCCTGGGCATAGTCCTTAAATGCGAGACTTCGCGATATTTTCTTCATTTCATCATTTTGAGCTCGGTTTTGGCGATTTCTTGAGAGCATTTTCGAGGGATTTCATGAGGTAAGTCCCTTGTGCTTATTTTTTTATCAATAATCTTGCTTCCCCATTTATTTTTCCACCTAGTTAGTGTGTATTTAAGTTGGAATTTGGGAGTTTGAGGCTAGGGATTTGAAGAGTTGGATTTTGGGTTTTGAGTGGTCATTTGAGGTCAAATTTTGATAAATTTGATATGGCTGGACTCGTGAATGAATGGACTTTTAGATTTTGTGATTTTTGTCCGATTTTGAGACGTGTGCCTGAGTCGACTTTTTAGGACGGATTTTGGAATTTTTGTTAAAATCTTGATTTCATTAATTAGATTAGTCTATTATAGTTGTATTCATGATATGTAATTGTTTTTGGCTAGATTTGGGCCATTCAGAGTCGGATATTCGTGAAAAAGGCATTGTTACCGATTGATTGAGCTTGGTTCGAGGTAAGTGGCTTGCCTAACCTTGTGTGGGGGAAATCCCCTTAGGATTTGGTACTTTTGTGATATGTGAGCGCCGTGTACGTGGGGTGACGAGTACGTACACGGTCTATTTGTTGAAAAAACTGTTTAATTTTACTGAGTAGCAACCTATTTTTCCTTTAATTTGAGTTATACCGCTTAAAGGAGTATTAGTCTGTTTTCATTCTTAATTGAGCTATTCCAAAATAGTTTTCCCGTTTAGTTTAATATTTCATATCTACATATTTTAACTGCTTATTTGAACTCTGTGAAGCATGCCTAGTTGATTTTCCTATTTTTCTTGTTCTTTATCAGTCTTAACTATAGAATTCTTGCTGTTAACTATGGTATTTATCAGTTGAGCTGTGTGTTTACTTTTGAGACTACGAGGCGGTTCCTCGGGAGTTCTCCCTGCGTATTTACTTTTGAGACTACGAGGCGGTTCCTCGGGAGTTCTCCCTGCACATTTACTTTTGAGACTACGAGGCGGTTCCTCGGGAGTTCTCCCTATACATTTACTTTTAAGACTACATGGCGGTTCCTCGGGAGTTCTCCCTGTATATTTACTTTTGAGACTACGAGGCGGTACCTCGGGAGTTCTCCATGCACATTTACTTTTGAGACTACAAGGCGGTACCTCGGGAGTTCTCCTTGCACATTTACTTTTAAGACTACAAGGCGGTACCTCGGGAGTTCTCCTTGCACATTTATTTTTGGGACTACGAGACGATATCTCGGGAGATCCCCTGCTATTTATCCCTGTATGTTGTATTGCTATATCGCTGTGTTTCTCTTTTTATTAAATTTCAGTCTCTTATTATACTGTTATATTCTCCCGCTTTATTATTATATACCAGTGGGCCTGACCTGACCTTGTCACTACTCTACCGAGGTTAGGCTTGGCACTTACTGGGTACCGTTGTGGTGTACTCATACTACTCTTTTGCATATGTTTTGTGTGCAGATCCAGGTTCTACTTATCAGCCTCGCTATTAGCTGAGAGTTCTTACTGCTGTACGGAGACTTCAAGGTACATCTGCTGCGTCCGCAGACCTCGGAGTCCCCCTCTATTCTCTCCTATGTCATTTACCTTCCGTACTTCTTTTATTAGACTCTGGTGTATAGAGATACTAGTTTCCTTTTGTAGCTTGTGACTTATGATGTTCCAGATTTTGGGAAGACTGTGTATTTATAGAGTATTGGTTATTGTACATGCCAGGCGACATTATTACTAGTTATTCAGTTATCCACTACTGTTAGTTGCCAAGTTTTACTTTCGTTTTGTCATTTTTCAAAATTTGTTAGGCTTACCTAGTTGTAGAGACTAGGTGGCATCACGATGTTATACGGAGGGAGTTTGGATCGTGACAGTTGGGGACCCGTATAGAGCTCAGCACAATATTTCATCCAAAGACCAGCGGGTAGTCGGAGCGAATAGTTCAGATCCTGGAGGACATGCTCAGAGCATGTGTGATTGACTTTGGAGGGTAGTGGGATCGATTCTTGCCTTTGGCTGAGTTTTCTTACAGCAACAGTTACCAGTCCAGCATCGAGATGGCTCCATTTGAGGCTTTATATGGTCGGCGATATCGTTCTCCCATCGGGTGGTTTGAGCCCAGCGAGGCTAAGTTATGTGGTACTGATTTGGTGAAGGATGCCTTAGAAAAGGTAAAGTTGATTCAGGAGCGACTTTACACAGCACAGTCCAGACAGAAGAGTTACGCGGATCAAAAGGCGCGTGATGTATCATTTATGGTAGGCGAGAAGGTTCTCTTGAAAGTCTCACCGATGAAGGGTATTATGAGATTCAGGAAGAAGGGCAAGCTGAACCCAAGGTTTATAGGCCCATTTGAGCTGTTGAAGCAAGTTGGGGAGGTTGCTTATGAGCTTGCTTTACCTCCTAGCCTATCAGGAGTTCATCCGATTTTTTGCGTGTCTATGCTCCGGAGGTATCATGCCGACTTGTCACATGTGTTAGACTTCAGCACGATTCAGTTAGATGAGAGCCTGGGTTATGAGGAGGAGACAATTCCCATTGTTGCTAGGCAGGATCGCCAGTTGAGATCCAAGAGGATTTATGCGGTAAAGGTTCAGTGGAGGGGCCAACCAGTCGAGGAGGTGACTTGAGAGTTCAAGGAGGACATGCAGAGCAGATATCCTAACTTGTTCAGCACTCCAGGTATGATTCTAAACCCGTTCGAGGATGAACGTTTGTTTAAGAGGTGGAGAATGTAACGACCCGACCGCTCATTTTTCTTTCTAGAACCCCATTCCCCTAAATAAGACTTCTCGTACGTGCTTTTACTATTTTATGACTTGCGAGGATGGTTGGTTCGGGATTTGGAAGGGTTCGGGTCGAAATCGGAACACTTGGTTCCTTAAGTTGACCTTAAAAGGCTAAGTTTGACTTTGATCAACATTTTGAGTAAACGACCTTGGAATCGGGATTTGACGGCTCCAATAGGTTTGTATGATGATTTCAGACTTGGGCGTATGTTCGGATCGGGTTTTGGATGACCCGGGAGCGTCTTGGCGTATAATAGTGAAAGTTGGTTCTTTGAAGGTTTTAGAAGTTCTTTAAATTTGGTTTGGAGTGGGTTTGGTGATATCGAGGTCCAAATGGAATTCCGAGATAAGGAATAGTTCCGTAATGTCATTTAAGACTAGCACGCAAAATTTGGTGTCATTCCAAGTAGTTTAAGTGCGTTTCGGTGCATTGGGAGTAAATTGAAGAACTTGAAGTTCATAAGTTTGATTCAATTGGTTTTGGGATGTGATTCTTAGTTTTAATTTTGTTTTGGGCGTTTCGAGAGTTCGAGCGAGTCCGTCTTATGATCTTAAACTTGTTGGTATATTTGGACGAGGCCCCGGGGGCCTCGAATGTCAATCGGACGAGGCTCGAACCAAGTTGAAAATTGGGAGCAACAGCTGAAGCTCCCAGCTGCTGTAATAATTGCACCTGCGCTTGGCCAGCCGCAGGTGCGAGCTCGCAGAAACGGCCAAGGAAGGGCAGCCCGGGATCCGCATGTGCGCCCCAACCACCGCAGGTGCGAGATCGCTGGATGTAGTGAGGTCTCTTTTAAAATGGGACTTAGTCATTTTCGCTCATTTATTTCCATTGTTGGGCGATATTTGGAGCTCTTAGCGATGGGATTTTACCTAGCACTTTGAGGTAAGTAATTTCTATACAATGTGTGTTAAATACATAGTTTATAGGTAGATTATAACATGTAAAATAGTGAATATTATGGGTTTGGGTGAAAACCTAGGTTTTTGATAAAAATGAGATTTAATCATGAAATTCTTTATGGAATCTAGTAAAAATCATATATTTGAGTTCACGAGGTTATGGGTAACAACTTTCTTCAAAACTTTTCGGAATCCCACGTGGGCCCGGGGTGAATTTTAGGAATTTTGCAAATAGGCTTGGGAAATCACTTTGATAGTTCTGATATGAACTTTAAGCGTGTATTAACTATTTTAAATAACATTTTACTAGTTGCGAGTCGTTTGGCACCAAATTGAGGGTTTGGGCACAATCTCGGACCGGAAAGTAGGCCTTGAGACAAGGTAAGTCTCTTTTCTAACCTTGTATGAGGGAATTAACCCCATAGGTGAACTTAATCAATATGTACTTCTCTTTGTGGGGGTTTGTGGAGGGGGCTACGTACGTACGAAGTGACGAGAGTCCGTGCGTAGCTACTATTCATGCTTATGTCCGGGTAGATTTAGGCTTACACCATGTTTTGTTGATACCGTTGCTTGTTTATGCTTACTAATTGTTTGGATTAAAGCGGAAGTTGAGGATTTAAATATTTTAAAGGTTCCTAGCTGAATTTCATACCTTGAAAAAGAATTGAGAAATATTATGATAACTTGAAAAAATCTATATTCAACCGCTTCGCAAGTATATTCCGCGAGCGGGGTAAATTTTCACTAATCTCATGGGAGCGGGCCATTCGCCTCGGCAGGTTGATTGATGTATCTATGGTTCGGGCCGTTTGACCCTCGGCAGTGCACAATATATTTATATGTATATTTGGATTGGGCCGTACATCCTCAGCATAATTCGAGCGTAAAGATATTGGAACCCCTTTATATTTAATATTGTTTCTTGGACTTGAAAGGTGAAAGGATTAGACGAGAGAAATGACTTGGTTCTCACTTGAAATGAAAGGACTGTTTACTTATTTTTCCTGCTCTGAGTTCTATTATCATTTTATATATCTTGTTTAATTAGAACTTCATACTATTATATTTTTG
Organism: Nicotiana tomentosiformis; assembly: GCF_000390325.3. Classification (NCBI taxonomy): domain Eukaryota; kingdom Viridiplantae; phylum Streptophyta; class Magnoliopsida; order Solanales; family Solanaceae; genus Nicotiana; species Nicotiana tomentosiformis. The sequence continues at coordinate 121,745,492 of NC_090815.1, read as the reverse complement.
GTCCATAGTAAGTGTCCTCGTCGCTACTTCTTCGACATTAGACTAGATACTTACTGGGTACATGTTGTTTATGTACTTACGCTACACTTCTATATTTGATGTGTAGGATCTGAGGCAGGTGCATCTGGTTATCAGTTCGGCGCACGCTTGACTTCTGGCCCGAGACCACACGATGAGTTGCCCTTCCGAGCCGTTCAGTAGCAGCCGGAGTCTCTCTTTTGATTTATTTTCTGTCTATTTCCTTTTAGACAGTAGACTAGTATTCTTTTATATATTCTACTAGAATGCTGATATACTTGTGACACCAGGTCTTGGCACACACTAGTAGACTTATGATTTTGGATTTATTTTTATGATTACGATTTGCACTCAGTTGCTTTCGTTTAATTATTTTACATATGTAAATTGCTAAATCTTTTAACAATGAGGAATGTTATTCTCTTAGCAAACATTTTAAAAACGGGAAACCACTAGATTGATCAATGTTGGCTTGCCTAACAACGGTGTTGGGTGCCATCACGACCTATATTGGAAATTGGGTCGTGACAGGCACGATCCGCCCCTCCAGAGTCTAACATACCAGCAGTGAGCGCAAGCATAATGATATATATACACGTACTTTGGTGAGGGGCTTTGATGCCAGGTACCCGTATAGTGCTGAGTGTTTGTGTATGGATTGTATGGGCATTTGGCAATCATATTGAGTATTTTTGAGAGAGTGAGTATTTGGGGATACCACCGTAAAATCATATAATTGACATGCATATTTGACATGTAGGCATAGAGATGTACCATTCCTCATTCTAGCTATACTTGACATGTTCTTATCAGTGTTGGTCTTTAAATATTAACTTGAAAGCATGTCTAAATTTATATACCCTGAACGAGCTGATATGGAAATTTCTCTGAGTTATTTATTGTCATTGTCATTATTATACCTGTGTTGTCATCATATTTGTTCTGACTGTATCCTTATGACCTCGTCACTGCTTTCAGCCCAATGTTAGTTCTGTTACTTATTGAGTACATGGGGTCGGTTGTACTCATACTATATTCTGCACTTCGTGTGCAGATTCTGGTACATCTGGACGAGGTGATTGCTAGATCTGTGCTAGTACCTGCTCGGAGACTTTGAGGTAGTTGTTATGACATCCGCAGACCTTGACTCTCCTTTCTTTTATTTTCTTTAGTACTGTTCTATTACTCATACAATTGTACTAGAATTTGGGTTATGTTGATACTTAGTAGTGCTCATGTACTCGTTGACATTAGATTTTGGGGTGGTTGTAGTAGCATTTCAGTTATTTTTATGAGATGTTTATGAGATTTTCCACCGTTGAGCTTATTAAAACATGTTTTATTCAAATGTTTAGTTGTTATGTGATTGTCGGTTTGCCTAGCAAGTGTGTTAGGTGCCAAAAGACATGTTGAGATTTTGGGTCATGATAATAAGTGCGTAGAGAACTGGCCTTACAAAATTCTCCTTGAAGCGACTAACATTTTACACTTATATAGGTGATTCCTAAACGTGTCATCCTGTAGATACACTATTTGATATACCCCGTATCAAATTTAGAAACCATTAAAAAGCCTTAATACTTTATCCTTGGTACTGAACATTATCTCATCACGAGAGTGGACTAAATTATTTTTTTTATTTGACAATGTTGAACCATCGTTAATGACTTTATTTGATCTCCTTGAACATAGATCTTAGGATCTCCAGTCTTCTAGGTAGAGTTACCGCTACAATAACTTGTCATCGGCCATTGTCCCATTTTCCATGATAATCTTTCAACTACCTCTCTAGTTAGGCCTTTCTTAAGTGGATCTGACACATTATCGCTTGACTTCGCGTAGTCAATCGTGATAATTCCTCTAGAGAGTAATTGCCTAACGGTTTTATGTATTCATCGTATATGATGAGATTTTCCGTTATACATAATGCTCCAAATCCTTCCGATTGGTACTTGACTATCGCAATATATACACGTTGATACCAACGATTATGTAACTCACGTGGTAAAATTTCTCTTTATTTAGTACTTACTAAATTTTACCGAGTATGCTCTGAAAACTCAAGAGCATCCATATTCCACTAGTACAAGTGTAACAGTAAAGTGACAAGAAAAAGAAACCTACCAAATACACACCCACACACATATTTTATAACAAACTTGAAGGTCACTAGGATTGAAAATTCCCTCATAACCACCTTCTCTATCCAAGCTACTTGCTGGAACAAGCATTTCTTAGCCTATAACCACGTTTGCTTGCATACTGGACCAGTTGTTCCAACTCCTTCTTATTAATCAGACCATCACCATTCCTATCAACACGGTGAAGGGCTCGGGCGGCTCGATATCCCGGAAAAATGGATCCTAACTCCCGGAAAGCCGCCGTGAGTTCTTCTTTGGAAAGGTAGCCATCGCGGTTGGAATCGTACGCCTTGAAAATATTGGTCAGCTGCTCCTCAGTCAAAGGTATTTGACCGCAGGTACATTTTATGATGTTCCTAGGCCGAAATAGATCCAACATGTTGTACTGTTTTGAGTTGAAAATTTCAGAAATAGAGAATGTTTTACGTTTTTTGTGATTGAATGCTGATTCTGTAATGGATGAGTAATTGGACAAACTCAAGACTAGATATAAGCTACTACTGTTCTACTAGGTGCAGAATTTTCTCGTGGAATTTTATTCCTATATTTTTCAAATAAATTAATCCATTGAGAATATGAATTTGTAAGATGCCTATTCGAGTTTTCAGATTTTTTCAAGAACTTCCCCTTTTCATATTTTTAGTAACAACTCATTTTTAATGAACTTTTAAATTAAAGGTCAATTTTATTTCTTGTTCCGTTTTTCACTTATTGCTAATTACTTATAAGATAAAGATAACTTGGAGAAATCGAATACACCTTTGAATATTATATTAAAAGGTGATAGATATGCAAGTATCGTGTGGAGAGTTTGATGCTATATCTGAGTATGGATTAACCGTGTACTACTTTTTATGTTCGTGTAGGATTTTTTGTGATTCTCCTCGGTCTCAATTAATTCGGATTCACGCCTATTAAAAGAGAAGGTGCTATCAAGATATTTTCTCATTTTCAAGGTGGAGTGATTCTATCCATCATACCGTAACTCTTGGTGATATACATACTTAAATTTTAATTTTTTTAATTACTAAGTAAATTTTAAACCTCCTCAATAAGAATAGATGGATTTCTTATTAGTAATTACTATAAATAAATCTGCATTTGACTTAAGAAGTCATAAAAATTTCAAATTGGTACAATTATTTCAATAATTGAAGACTAATTAGAAATAACAAAAAACAATAAAGATATTTTTTTTATAAGAAGAATTATATATTTAATAGTAAATCGTTACTGTGGTAGGTCAAAAGTAAGCATAAAGGCTGTCACTAGATAAGATCATATATAAGAATTCGTTGTTCAGATTCGGAGTCACCCAAGAGTTTGTTTATGAGTTAAGAAACAAATAATTGGGAATTCACTTTATAAAAAGTGAGCATATTTATCCGTATTACCGACCAAATTAAACTACGCAAGCTTACTGATGTCATAATACATGACATGGAAGAAAAAAAAATACTTTCGTTTTTGAATATATGATTAGCATAATCGATTTACGTAGCTGTGTAAATTAATCAGAAATTACAAGTGTCACCTTTCTTATGGGAGTAATAGCCTGTTTGGCTAAGCTCCTTACCATGCCAAAAGTGTTTTTTTTTTCTTTCAAAAAAGCTTTTTCTTAGAGAAAAAAGTACTTTTGTCTAGAAGCAGAAAGAGTTTTGAAAAAACAGAAAAAATAGTTTCTCTCTTGAAACAGATGCAGAAGCAGTTTTGACTTTTCTTCCTTCCGAAAATACCCTTTGCAAAATATTATATATACCAAAATAACCTTACTTAGTTTAAACTATCAACTAATATAAAATAATTTTTGGGATGAACTTTCGTATTTATTGAATAATTTTTTGATATATTTAAATTATTTTGAAGGAATGAAGTACTTTTAAATTTTATTTTTATATTTTACTTAAATAAAATAAAAACTTAATTATTATCTTTAACAATAAATATTTATAATTATTTATCTACTTATATAATATTAACAAATCTCTTCATGTTTTTATTTGTAATTTGACACTTAAAAGCACTTTTTGAAAAGCTTGGCCAAACACAGATTATAGTTCAAAAGTATTTTTAAATTGATTAACCAAACACAAACTGTTTTTCTCCAAAAGTGCCTTTTCAAAAAATACTTTTAAAAAAAATATTTCTCAAATAAGCTGATTTTTCCATCTTGGCAAACAAGCCGTAAGTAAGAATCGAAAAAGTGGTTTAAAACGTTAAACGTACGTATCACGAAGAATAGAATTAAGGGACGGTAAAGCAAAAAAAAAAATAGTGGTGAAGTTGATTAGTGTTGAAAAAAAGCTGAATTGTGATTAGTGAATGTGAAGTTATCTAGTGGAGTATTTCTTTTAGGATTTAAGTTATATCAAACAATATTAGTGAATTTAAATTTGTGACAGTAGGTTAGTTATAATTTTTACCAAATACTAAAAAATGTTTAATAAGATATTGACATGTAAACCAAGAACTAATTACCTGCCGCTCCCCCTTTTTCCCACCCTTAAGGTTTCTTTTTCAATTTGCTATTGTATTTAATTTGTATTTTTTTATCACGCGGGAAAAATAAATTAAGACTTGATCCCCTTTTAATATCTTTTTGGCTGACAGTATAAAGACTGAAACCTAACATCGAATATTAGTACTCAATTTAGATGTCTCATTTTAATTAGGCGCTACCTCTTTTGTTCTTACCACTCTAATATTTGTTTTTTTCCCTCTTGCTTAGCTTCGTTGCAAATTGCCAAATCCCTATGTATACGATCAAAATCGAACTCGCCTACGACATGGTAGATCGGACTCGAAACATGGCAATAAAAGACTGAAAATCGACCTCAAGTCCTATCGGACTAGAACCCCGGGGCAGAGCGCATGCCTTCCAGAATATCGAGGCTGTGACCCCGGAATCGATCCTAACCTCGAACAAGCTCGAAGAAACATTGTTAGCATAGCCAACAGAAGACCCAAATATCCGTGACCGGTCGGATGTTACGACGGGAATCTCGGCACGTATCGATAAAGAACCGACAATCAGTAAATCAAAAGATTTTTTACCTTTTATAAAATTGTACCTAAAGTAGGACTCATCTACTATATAAATGGTGTCTGATAATTAATAAAGTATATTGTAACATGCATTCTAAGACAATATATCATTATTTTTCTTATTACTACTTTTTTTAAAATCTAATAGTGAAGATTTAAAAGGCTCAAAATGGGAATGGCATCTCGTAGAAGTAATGAATTTCTCTCGCCCTAATCCTAATTAAACCTGGAGGATTGTCCTCTTCTTTTTATCTCCTTTCTCGTACTCTTTTTCATTCTTATGCGCCTTATGGCGAAGTGAAAGACAAACAACTAATTAATATTAGAGGGTGACCGGAAAATACTGATAAAAGGTGATATGGGATATGGTGAAGTTAGTTTTATAAGGTACTTTAGTAAGTAATTCGAATTTTTACGATGCACCTCTTTTGGCACCTTAGTCTTTATATAAATTCATTTTTCGCTAAAAAAGAAATATGGTATCGTAGTTTTGCAAGAATACTAACATTAAGGGTAGTCAAAAAAATAAATGAAAAGATAAGGGATGGAGTGTAAATATATATTTAAAAACACAGAGTTTGGGGGGTGCAAAATATAATAGTTTTAAATGTAGAAGGTGCAGTTTTATAAAATTAGTTAAGATTTTAAAAATTGGATGGTAGGATAAGGGAGTGGTCGCATGTTATGTTTTTATAATAAAAATAGTTGAAAAATATTGAGTTAGCTAGGGAATAAGTTCTTTTAAAGATAGCAGGCCTAAATTTGAGACTTAACTAAAGTTAAAATAAAATTATTGTATACAGTCGAAACGGGGCTCGTCTATTGCATGACAGGTCGGGACTAAAACATGACGGGTTGAAGCTCGACCCCAGATTGTATCGAACCAAGGCACGAAGTTAGATCATCAAGCCCGTAACTCCGAAACCGACCCCAACCCCAAACAACATCGAGAAAACTTTATCGGGCCAAATAACGGAAGGCCAAGATATCCGCAATCGGTCGGATATCACGGCGAAAATCTCGTCATGTATCAAGAAGAGGCCGATTAGTTAGCAAATTATGAGATTTTTTTAACCTTTTATAGAATTGTATCTAGAGTAGGACTCCCAAAGCAATACACTATTATTTCTAGTTCTTATTATCTTGTCATTCTATCCTGACATCTATTGGGGAACTTCTTGACTCGAGGGTGACCAACCTTCAAGGCTAAGACTATTCAATTCGTGTGATTTGTATTTATTTTCTTATCACTAATTTCAATATTAATCTGTTTTCTCAATTTGTATCAAGTTATATCACGTATCCTTAAAACTGTGTATAAATTCAATTGTTATCCGATTTTGAGGGTAAACTGTTTAGCCCACCGTGGGGCTAAGTATAATAGTGATTATTTGATACAAATCTCCATAACACACATTGCTTTACGCTTGCTCTTTGAAGTGTCTTTGATTCCATGCTAAAATACAAAAATGTCAAATTCTCAATCAGCATCTCTGCACGTTGACAACGATTCCGGTCACCAAGATGAAAATAACAACATAGCGCCCGGTAACGAGATACCACCTGCTGATCCCGCTGGTATTCCGATCGAAGATCCGATTGATGCTAATTCACATGTGGCTATCGATGCAAACTTGCCTACCGACCCCGAAAATAGCATTCGTGGTAGAGCCCGATCAACAACTCGAAACACACAAAACGTTGAAGGGGACGAGATCAGTCTACGAGTGATCTTTGAAATGTTGCAGGCATAACAGGCGGCAATAACTCAGTTACAAAACCAAAACCGTACACCAAACAGGTTTGAGCCCGATCTTCCCCAAGTCACCTGCAGGTATCAACCGATCATAGAAAGGTCGAACGAAAATGAATCGGGGGCTAACCCGAGATTATAAAGAAGCTCGAGAAATTGACAAAACGGATAAAATCAGTGGAGAAGAAGATCGAGGCCAATGACAAAAAGGTGGAAACTATAATTCCAGGGTAGACCAAACACTAGGAGCACCTCCGATATTGAACGGCCGGGATTCCAAGAAATTTGTGCAGAAATCTTTTCCTCCGAGCGCGGCTCCGAAGCCAATCCCCAAGAAGTTCCGTATGCCCGAAATACCCAAGTACAACGGAACGACTGACCCTAACGAGTATGTAACCTCTTATACATGTGCTATCAAAGGGAACGTCCTGGAGGACAATGAGATCGAGTCCGTTTTGTTAAAGTTTGGGGAAACCCTGTCAAAGGAAACTATGATATGGTATCACAATTTACCTCCTAATTCTAATGACTCATTTGCTATGCTTGCATATTCTTTCGTGAAAGCACGCGCAAGTTCCATCAAGGTCGAAACTAGGAAATTAGACCTTTTCAAAGTTAAACAGAAGGATAACGAGATGCTCAGGGAGTTCGTGTCACGGTTCCAAATGGAGCGAATGGATCTATCACCGGTTGCTCATGATTGGTCCGTTCAAGCTTTCACTCAGGGACTTAATATTCGAAGCTCGGTGGATTCACAACAGTTGAGGTGAAACTTAATGGGATACCCAACTGTTACATGGGCCGATGTACATAACCGTATCACTCAAAAATTAGAGTCGAAGATGATCAACTCAGGGACCCTTCGGGGTCTGTCTATCGAGTCAGAACGTTCGACAGAGTCAAGAGAGAGATTGATCGTGAACAGAGATCAAATAGAGATTGGTATCAGTCATATAGCGGGGATCGGAGAGGCAAATGTCTCGGGCGAAACTCCATGAGAAACGAAAGGAGGAATGACCGAGGTCAGAGTAGCAGGGGACTTATGACCAAAAAGTACTTCGATAGGTCCAACAGGTCTAAAGATGCACCAAGGCTATCAGAATACAACTTTAATGTCAATGCTGCCGCCATTGTATCAGCTATCGGGCACATCAAAGATTCCAAATGGCCTCGATCTCTATAGACTGATCCAACCCAAAGGGATCCTAACTAGATGTGCAAATATCATGACACTCACGGTCACAGAATCGAATATTGTCGACAGCTGAGAGAGAAAGTAGCTCGTCTATTCAACAATGGGCACCTTCGAGAATTCTTGAGAGACCGAGCAAAGAATTACTTCAGGAACATGGATTCTAACAAACAGGCAGAACAAGAAGAATTCAGCACGTCATCAACATGATCATCGGTGGGGTTGATATCCCATAGGGGCCGATGTTGAAATGCACCAAAGTATCCATCACTAGGGAAAAACGAACTCGAGACTATGTACCAGAAGGAACTTTATCTTTCAACGATGAGCATGCAGAAGGGATCGTACAACCCCACAATAATGCACTGGTAATATATGTACTTGTGAATAAAATTCAGGTTAAACGTGTGTTAATTGATCCAGGTAGCTCGGCCAACATCATTCGATCAAGGGTTGTGGAGCCGCTCGGTCTACAAGACCAAAATCGTACCCGCAGTCTGAGTCCTAAATAGATTCAACATGGCATGTGAAACCACTAAAGGGGAAATAACATTACCAGTCAATGCCGCCGGGACCATAAGGAAGCCAAGTTTTATGTGATCGAAGGTGACATGAGATACAACGTCCTGTTCGGGAGGCCATGGATCCACAACATGAGGGCAGTGCCTTCGACCCTTCACCAGGTATTCAAATTCCCAACGCCAGGAGGGATTAAGACAATCTACGGAGAACAACCAACCGCAAAGGAGATGTTTGCTGTCGATGAAGTAATTCCGCTATCAACACTTGCAACATCAAATGAGCCAAGGTCGGAAGAAAAACAAGAGGCCAAATAGCAATCACCGATGCCAGCCTCGACCCAACCAGACAAGCAGGGGACTGACAAAGACGATGATTACAGGGTTCCCCAATCCTTTATAGTTCCCGATGATTCCAACGCTACCAAATCAACGGTCGAAGAGCTGGAGCAGGTCATATTGATCAAACATCTACCCGATTAAAAGGTATACGTGGCACGTCGCTAACTCCCGAGCTCAGGAATAAACTCATTCAATTTCTTATAGCTAACATGAATTATTTCGCGTGGTCCCATCTTGACATGACAGGGATCCCCATGGAAATAACCACCCACAAGCTAAGCATGGACCCGAAATTCCATCCGGTCAAGCAAAAAAGGAGGCCCCAGTCCGAGGTCAAACACGCTTTCATCAAGGATGAGGTATCTAAACTCCTTAAAATAGGGTCTATTCGGAAGGTTAAATTCCCGGATTATTTAGCAAACATAGTGGTAGTCCCAAAAAAGGGGAACAAACTAAGAATGTGTGTAGACTATAAAGATTTGAACAAAGCCTGCCCGAAGAGCTCCTTCCCTCTGCCCAACATCGATCACATGATCGATGCCACGGCTGGCCACGAGATCCTTAGCTTTCTCTATGCCTATTCCGGGTACAACCAAATACAGATGGACCCTTATCATCGATAGAAAACCTCCTTCATTACCAAGTACAACACGTACTGTTATAACGTGATGCCATTCGAACTAAAAAATGCTTGTGCCACTTGTCAACGCTTGGTAAATTGAATGTTTGAGGAACAAATAGGAAAATCAATGGAGGTTTATATTGATGACATGTTGGTTAAGTCCCTACGAGCAGAAGACCATTTAAAGCATTTGCAGGAAACTTTCAGCATTTTGAAGAAGTACAATATGAAGCGGAACCCGGAGAAGTGTGTGTTTGGAGTCGGATCAGGTAAGTTCCTCGAGTTCATGGTATCCAACTGAGGAATCGAGATCAACCCCGACAAAATCAAAAACATCGAAGATATCATGGTCATGGACAACGTGAAGGCCGTGCAAAAATTAACCGGACGCATAGCTGGCCTAGAGCGATTCATCTCGAGGTCATCGAAAAAGTGTACCAATTTGTCTCACTGCTCAAAATGAAGAACAACTTTTCATGGACCGCACAATGTCAACGGGCCTTGGAGGAGCTTAAACGATATTTATCGAGCCCATCATTGCTTCATACACCAAAAATAGATGAACAATTGTACTTGTACTTGGTAGTATCAGAAATAGCGACAAGTGGAGTTCTGGTTCGACAAGAGTAAGGTACACAATTTACACTTTATTATATTAGCAGGAGCCTAAGAGTGGCCGAGACTAGGTACCCTCACCTAGAAAAACTGGCACTCGCTTTACTAAGAGCCTCTAGGAAACTAAAACCTTATTTTTCAGTGTCACCCCATAAGTGTTGTAATAACTTACCCGTTGCAAAAATTATGCACAAACCCGAGCTCTTGAGACGATTAGCCAAGTGGGCCGTTGAAATAAGTGGGTACGATATTGAGTATCGGCCCCGAAAAGCTATCAAATCTCAAATTTTGGCAGATTTCGTGGCCGACTTTATGCTGGACCTTATACCCGAGGTCGGACGATAGTTGTTGGTGAACTCGGGGACATCCTCAAGAATCTGGACCCTCTTCACGGACGGTGCCTCGAACGCAAAAGGGTCCGTACTCGGCATCATTGTAAAGCCACCAACAAGCACTGCAGTTAGACAATCTATTAGGACTGTAAAATTGACTAACAACGAGGCCGAATATGAGGCCATGATTACAGGTCTCGAACTAGCCAAAAGCTTGGGGACAGAGGTGATCGAAGCTAAGTGAAAATCTCTCCTCGTGTTAAACCAAGTTAATGGAACATTCGATGTTAGAGAAGAACGAATGCAAAGATACCTGGATAAGTTACAAGTAGAATTACATCAGTTTAAGGAGTGGACCTTACAACACGTACCCCGGGATCAAAACACTAAAGCTGAGGCCCTTGCTAACTTAGGATCATCGGTCGAAGACAACGAGCTTAATTCAGGAGCAGTGGTGCAACTAATGAGATCGATGGTAGAAGAAGGTCATGCCGAGATAAACTCTACAAGCCTGACTTGGGATTGGAGAAACAAATACGTAGAATATCTAAAGACCGGTAAATTACCCTCGGATTCAAAAGAATCGAGGGCCCTCCGTACAAAGGCAACCCAATTTTGTTTGTCTGAGTATGGAACCTTTATTGGAAGAATGTTCTACGGCCCGCTGGCAATACCGATTACGTTTTAAGGGAAATTCATGAGGGCACCTGTGAAAATCATTCGGGAGCCGAATCATTGGTTCGAAAGGTGATCAAAGCAGGTTACTACTGGATCGACATGGAAAATGATGCGAAGTAGGTCGTATGAAAATGTGATGGATGCCAACGACATGCTCCGATGATACACCGATCCGGAGACCTGCTACATTCGGTTTTATCGCCATGGCTGTTCATGAAGTAGGGAATAGAGATCGTCGACCCCCTTCCATGGGCACCCAGTAAGGCCCAATTTATTTTATTTATGACTGACTATTTTTATAAATGGATGGAAGCCCAGTCATACAAGAAGGTCAGGGAGAAGGAGGTCATCGATTTCATTTAGGACCATATAATATGTTGGTTCGGAATGCCGTCTGAGATCGTGTGCGATAACGCAAAATAATTCATCAATACCAAGGTGACCAAATTTCTCGAAGACCACAAGATCAAAAGGAACCTATTAACACCCTACCACCCTAGTGGGAACAGACAAGACGAATCAACCAACAAAACCATACTCCAGAACCTTAAAAAGAGGTTGACCAACTGCAAAGGAAAATGGAAGGAACTCTTTACAATGTGCCCTATTTATATGTATACAGAATAGATAACCTACTCATATTACATAAGGGACTAGGACTAATTACATATATTCACATAACTATTCTAACACTCCCCCTCAATCTGGTGCATATAAATAATATGTACCGAGCTTGTTACATATGTAGTTAATACGAGGACCAGTGAGGGACTTGGTGAAAATATCTACAAGCTGATCATTCGATTTCACAAACTTTGTAGAAATATCTCCCTGAGAGTATTTTTTCTCTAACAAAGTGACAGTCAATCTCAATGTGTTTAGTTCTCTCATGGAACACTGGATTTGACGCAATATGAAGGGCATCTTAATTATCACACACAAGTCCCATATGACTAATCTCACCAAATTTAAATTCCTTGAGCAACTGTTTGACCTAAATTAGCTCACATGTCGCCATAGCCATTGCTTGATATTCTGCTTCTGCACTAGACCGAGTAACCACATTCTGTTTCTTGCTCTTCCAAGACACCAAATTTCCTTCTACTAAGACACAATATCCAGACGTAGAACGTCTATCAAAAGGTGATCCTGCCCAATCAGCATCTGAGTATCCTACGATCTGCTCATGGACTCGATCCTCAAACAATAAACCTTTGCCTGAAGCTGATTTTATATACCAAAGAATGCAAACAACTGCATCCCATTGACTATCACATGGAGAATCCATAAACTGACTCATAACAATCACAGGAAAGGAAATGTCAGGTCTAGTTAGTGTGAGGTAATTTAATTTACCAACCAACCTCCTATATCTTGCAGGATCGCTAAGAGGCTCCTCTTGTCCTGGAAGAAGTTTAGAATTCGGATCCATCGGAGTGTCAACAAGTCTACAACCTGTCATTCCTGTCTCATCAAGAATATCTAAGGCATACTTCTGTTGTGAGATTACAATACCTGAGCAAGACTGAGCGACCTCAATACCCAAAAAATACTTTAATCTGCCCAGATCCTTAGTCTGAAAGTGCCGAAAAAGATGTTGCTTCAACCTACTAATACCATCCTGATCATTACCGGTAATAACAATATTGTCAACATAAACGACTAGATAAATACAGAGATTTGAAGCAGAATACCGATAAAACACAGAGTGATCAGCTTCACTACGAGTCATGCCAAACTCCTGAATAACTATGTTGAACTTACCAAACCAGGCTCGAGGAGATTTCTTTAGACCATAGAGGGATCGGCGCAAATGACATACAAGGCCACTATACTCCCCTGAGCAACAAAACCAGGTGGTTGCTCCATATAAACCTCATCCTCAAGGTCACCGTGAAGAAAAGCATTCTTAATGTACAACTGATAAAGAGGCCAATGGCGAACAACAACCATGGATAGAAAAAGGCGTACTGATGCTATTTTAGCCACGGGAGAGAAAGTATCACTGTAATCAAGTCCAAATATCTGAGTATACCCTTTGGCAACAAGACGAGCCTTAAGTCGATCGACCTGGCCATCTGGACCAACTTTGACTGCATACACCTAACGACAACCAACAGTCGATTTACCCGAAGGGAGATGGACAAGATCCCAAGTACCACTGGTATGTAAAGCAGACATATCGTCAATCATATCCTGTCGCCACCCGTGATGAGACAGTGCTTTACCTTATCCTGTCGCCACCCGAGATGGAAACAGAGAACACAGATGATAAAAATGCACAATGGGACGATGACAGACGATTGTAACTTAAACCGACATAATGGGTATTAGGATTAAGTGTGCACCGTATACCTTTTCGTAGTGCAATCGGTTGACTAAGAGGAGACAAGTCCGCAGTATTAGCAGGGTCAGGTGCAGGACGTGAATCAACTGGGCCTGATACTGGTTGCGGACGAAGATAATAAGTCAGGAGTAGTGGAGTTGTAGAAGGTTGAACTGGACTAGGTGGTGGTGCTAGAGCTATAGTTGGTGGAACTGGACTAGGTGGTGGCACTGAACTAGGTGGTGGCACTGAAGCTATAGTTGGTGGAACTGGACTAGGTGGTGGCACTGGAGCTATATGTGGTGGAGTTGCAACTGGAGCTGTAGGTGGTGGAGCTGCAACTGGAGCTATGGAGGAAGATGAATGGGAGATAGTGATTGAATCTCCAAAAGGCGGAAGTGGTAGCGCCTCAGAAATATCTAAGTGATTACCTCGACCGGTGAAGTATGATTGGGTTTCAAAGAAGGTAACATCAGCAGACATAAGAAACCACTGGAGGTTAGGAGAATAACATCCATATCCCTTTTGTGTTCTCGGGTTACCCAAAAATATGTTCTTAAGAGCACGAGGAGCTAACTTATCTTTTTCTGGAGTAAGATTATGAACAAAACACGTACTCCCAAAGACACAGGGTGGAAGAGAGAACAAAGGTAAGTGGGGAAATAGGACAGAGAGTGGAACTTGATTCTGGATAGCTGAAGATGGCATACGATTAATAAGATAGCAAGATATAAGAACCGCATCCCTCCAAAAACACAGCAGAATATGAGATTGTATGAGGAGGGTATGAGCAGTTTCAATAAGATGTCTATTTTTTCTTCAGCTACCCTATTTTGTTGGGATGTGTACGAACAAGATGTTTGATGAATAATCCCATGGGAGTTCATAAACTGCTGAAATGGGGAAGACTAATACTCTAGGGTATTATCACTACGAAATGTGCGAATAGAAACCCCAGATTGATTTTGAATTTCAGCGTGGAAGGTCTGGAAAATAGAAAACAACTCAGATTGATTTTTCATCAAAAATATCCAAGTGCACCTAGAATAATCATCAATGAAACTGACAAAGTAGCGAAATCCCAAGGTAGAACCGACCCGACTAGGACCCCAAACATCTGAATGGACTAAAGTAAAAGGTGACTCCGCTCGATTATCAAGACGCCACGGGAAATGGGAGCGGGTATGCTTACCGAGCTGACATGACTCACACTCTAGATTGGATAAGTGAGATAAGCCAGGTACTATTTTCTGAAGTTTTGACAATCTGGGATGTCCCAACTGTTTATGTAATAAATTAGGTGAATCAGTAATGGGATGAGTTGTTGAAGGAAGACAAGATGTGAGTCCATATGATTTTGCAAGGATAAGATAATAAACTCCATCCGATTCACGTCCGGTACCAATGATCCGCCTCGTACTGCATTCCTATATAAAAACAAGGTCATCAAGAAATAAAATAGCAGATTTAAGTGATTTGGCTAAGCGACTAACGACTATGAAATTAAAAGGACTACCGGGAACATAAAGAACTGAGTCTAAAGGTAAGGAAGAAAGTGAACTTGCTTAACCTATTGTAGTTGGCATGGTTTGAGACCCATTTGCCATTATGACTGTTGGAAGAGATTGAGAATATGAAATACTAGTAAAAAGAGATTTGTTACCAAAAATATGATTAGATGCCCCTGAATCAATGACCCAAGACTCAGAGGTTGAAGATTGGGAGACACAAGTCATGCTACTATCTATTGGAACAACGGAGGCTAATCCTGAAGATGTCTGTTTACGTGCTTTGTACTAAAGAAACTCCATATTATCCGGTAGAGAATCCATCCAACCATTCATACTATTGGATCCCATTTCGCTACAATTTATTTCTCAAAATCTTGACTAAAAGTAGTAGGGTTAACTTGAAATAGTGGAAATCAGTAACTCATGCAGGAAAACGGAAGAAATAGCTGGAAAACACTGTTCACAACAGAAAAATAGAACACTATTTTATGCTGGAAACACTATTCACACCGAAAAAATATTGTAGCTTGCCAAAAAATTTCAAAATTGTCGGAATTTGTCAGGAATAGCACTGGTCAACTCGGAATGGCCATGCCAGTACGCTTCTCTGAAGGAAGTTCATCGGAATATGGCTGTAAGGGATCTCACGCGCCCGGCGCGTGCACAGATCTCGCCAGAGTTTTTGGAGTCTGCCCGGTACGTGAGGGCGTGTGGGCGTGATTTTTCCTGCGAGATTTTCTAGGGTTTGGTTGCGGGACTATGGCGGACCTTGTGGTGGTGTTGGTTTGTTCACAACACTGATAAATAGTGACTTTGACGTCAATAGTCACTTAGGTCACCGGAAAATTGCACGGTGACTGAGTTCTTTCTTCCCAGATGTCGCTGGAATGACGCTCAACGATCTTTTATAACCAAGGCTCTGATACGATGTGAGAAAGCACGGGAGAAAATATTATTGATAAATATTCTATATTACATTGAGACCTATTTATATGTATACATAATACATAACCTACTCATATTACATAAGGGACTAGGACTAATTACATATATTCACACAACTATTCTAACAAAGTTCTTTGGGTATATCGTACGACCTCGAAGTCCAGTACCGGGGCCACTCCGTTCTCATTGGTTTACGGCGCCGAAGCTTTGATACTGTTCGAAATTAGAGAGCCAAGCATCGGATTCCGATATGCTACAAAGGAATCAAATGACGAGGCAATGAATACAAGCCTGTATCTATTGGATGAAAAGCGTGAAGCCGCCTTTGTTCGGCTGGCTGCTCAAAAGAAGCAGATCGGGGGATATTAAACAGAAGGGCCAACCTTCGGTACTTCAACGTCGGGGACTTAGTGCTAAGGAAGGTCACGTTGGACACCCGAAACCCGAACGAGGGAAAGTTGGGGCCGAATTGGGAAGGGCCGTACCAAGTCATCGAAATCACCGGAAAAAGGTTCCTACAAGCTCGAGACGATGAATGGTGAACAACTACCGAGCAATTGGAATGTAACTCACCTAAAACGATATTACTGCTTGGTACGACCCCATTCATTTTCTTTTATTTATATTTCGGACTAACTCTTGTAGGTGATCGACGAGGAAAAGTACGAGATTTTAGGTCAGAAAGCACGCGTTGCACTCTTTTTCCCTTGAATCGGTTTTGTCCCAAATGGATTTTTCGGCAAGGTTTTTAACGAGGCAACAAGTAAATCATGATAACTTAGAATTGAAGGCCAGCAACGAACCAGTAACAACGATCAAAACAGTATACGAGGCCTCACTTCAATCAACCTCGAACGCTGGGGGAATTAACGTCTGATATCAACTTTAGCATGTAAAGAGATTTTAGGATTGAAAGGGTCTCGATCGATAAGATTCAATGTAAGGGCCAAATGGTCAAATGAACCGTGCCACATAGACTGCTGAGCCCTGACGCAAAGCGTGTATACATACATCCTTATTATGCACAAGAATAAAGAAAAATCTCTCCCTGCAAACATCTTGTCTTTTAAAAAAAAAATCCTTTGCACTTCTTAAGGAATTCCCCGCTACCGATCCCCTAAAGGAAACGAGCCCAATGGCCACCTTAGCCGAAGTTCAAATAATCACTCTTTTGCTCGGGGATTGCCATCCTAAAACAAACTCGGACTGTCCAAGCTATTAGACCTCGGGGGTATAAGACCTATTAGGCAACCCCTAAATTTTATAGGCTAAGGCCACCCCTACTCGGGGACTGCCATCTTAGTCGAACCCGGATAACTTGGGATAATAATATTAATACAGGACAACACCCGAACTATAAAGGCTACAGCCATATAAACACGGCTCGAAGACGTCGAGGCCCGTTACAAAAAACAACAAGGCCTTAAAATTTCTTAACCGGTTCCAAAGGCTACCTTCGACAGACTATGACTTAAAATAGTCTAAGTAGTTTGGGGAAAGAAAAATTTCGGTCATACCGAGCCCCAATGATGCCTCAAAGTGAAGGCAAGACTTCTTCGAGTCTCTAAACAAAAACCAATTATTTTATTCCAAGGCATTTAGACCTTTGCAAGAAAGAATAAACAAGGCAAAGAAAAAAATTCGAAAGCTGAAAACGAAAGAAACCATTATATATATTTATTCAAAAATCTTTTTACAAGGGTAAAATGGCCCCGATACAGAAATCTACAATGGCCAAAACGGCCTCAAAAAAATAAAAGACAAAACGCCTAAAAAGATCATAAGTAGCTTAATCTTCACCGGGGGCCGCGTCGTCGCCTTCGGGGTCTTCACCACCTTCGGGCTCATCCGAGTCTTCAGACCCCTCGAAATCCTCCTCCTCGGGATAAGCCGACTTCCTGGCCTTGGTCTCAGATATCTTGGCATTCTCGATCTCATCCAGCAGGTCGAAGCCCTGAGCATGAACTCCTTTGAGGGCCTCCTTTCGGGTTTGCCACTTCATGTGCTCCACCAAATGCTTCACTTGATCATGAGCTGCCTCAGCATCGACCTTATGCTGGGCCACCTTCTCATCAGTTTCGGCCTTGACCACAAAAATCTTTGACCTGGCCGCCTCAAGTTCCTTGGCCTAATTTTCTTGGCTGGAAACAACCGAGCTCAGCTGAGACCAGATCTCCTCGATTGTTTTGGCCCGGGTCAAGGCCTTTTCCTCTGTAGCCTGGAGCTGGGCCTCAGTCAATGCCAGTTGAGCTTGGACGGCCTCTTTTTTCGAGGCTAGGAGGTCCATGTTTCTCTTCCATTCTTCGGCCTCAGCTTTCTTTGTGTCCACCTTTGCCTGGAGTTGCCTGATCTGATCAAGTCTTTTTTGGACCAGCAGGATCGGATCGTTAGCCACTGTGTCCAAATCGTCCTCACTATCTTCAAGTACTCGATTTACCTGCTCGACCCATTCGGCATGCTCCTTCCGAGTCGCTTCTAGCTCGGCCTGGAGTTTCTCACTTAGTAGCTTGTAGGTGTCCCTCTACTCAGTAAGCTCCCGAAGCTCAACCTCGTGTTGGGTTAACTCCTCCCAATATCATGGGAAGATTTCATGATGATGTACCGAAGCCTGTAAGCATAAAGAAAACTCTTACAATTATTTTCAACTTAAAATCTAAAGTACATGATAAAGACTCATTCGAAGTTACCCGATTCAACGCCTGTTGAGATTCATTGAACAGGTAGGGCGCTTCTACCTCATCCATCTTGGCCTGGTCCTCTTCGATCACCATGCACCGAAGATAGCTAGCAACCCTCACGGGGGCGGAGAGAACCGGGGCATCCTCTGGGATAGAGATAATTATTGACCGCTTTCGGTCAGGATCAACACTCGAAGTCGGGAACTGATCCACTAACCTCGAACTCGAAGAAGACCCACTATCTCCCGAAGATGGTGCCTTCGTTGGAACCGGTATGTCACCAAACCCAATAACATCCTCCGAGGCGGTAGATTTTAAGCCAACAAATAAATAATTAAGATCTGCCGGCCCATTGAGGCCCTTCGTGTGAATGATCTTTTAGCATACCGACCTCGTTGATCATAGAATCGGAGAATAAAGGAGACCTAGAGAGATCAATCATCCCAAGCACATATTTCGGAGCACTTTCCTCTGCTCGAGGAATATCGGCCCCGGTCTCCTTCTCAACCTCCCTAGCTTGGGGCAAAGCGGCCTCACCCCTCTCCGGTTCAGAGACCCCGGTCACTGCCCTCTCAGCAGCCTCCTTGGCTTGAGGCAATGCATTGTAGACTCGCACCCGAGCCACCAACTCGGAATTTTCTTCTTCTTCTTCGGACTCATCCCTCAATCGGTGGACCAAGTCCAATGGGAGGGATCTGATGCTTTCCAGTTTGCACACCTGCCTCCTTTTCGGTTTCTGCTTCTACGAGTTCGAGGAACTCGGTGCCCCTTTTCTTTTCTTCTCTTTATCCTTCTTCGGAGCAAGTGATTGGGGAAGGACGGTTTCATCTCCGGATGGGGGTCTCATTGTAATATCCTTCCCAAGGCATACGAAGAAAAAGAGTTGAGTAAGCTCGGAAAGAAACCCAATTGATATCAGTTCTAACGAAGAACCTTAACATGAGAACGAGCCTCCCACCAACGCTTTGAAAGTTTGCGTCACACACGCTGAAAATAGGGCTTCTGAGATACTATGCCCTCGACCCACTCCTTGAGTCAGGGAACTTCATTCGACATCCGAGAAATAGCTGCACCACGAAACATCGATAAGATGGGAGGAAAAGGAAAAAGCAATAAATGAAATCTTAAAGGTAAGGTTATACTTACCCTTCATGTTCCATGTCTCGGGAAATTGCATGTCCTCGGTCGGGATTAGATCCGAGGTCTTCACTCGAACGTATCGGCCCAACCAGCCTTGGTCTTGGTCCTCGTCTATGCTCGATAATAGGGCCTTAGTGTCCTGACGGGCAAGTTTTATCAATCCCCCTCGATAGAGTCGGAGACTATACAGACGCATGAGATAATCGATGGTGCAGGTAACTTGTTGATTTTGCTTACAAAGAAGCGGATGGGAATCACTATCCTCCAGAAGGAGGGATAAATATTACCAAGGGTCACCTCGTTCCTCTTACAGAAGGCAATGATGACCGGGTCCTAAGGGCCCAACGTAAAGGAATAAGTGTAAATACATAGAAAACCCTCCATGTGGGTAGTGATTGACTCCTCAGGCATAGGAGATTGTCTTTGGAGAGGAGATTGTCAGTGATGGAGCATATATATCTCAAGACCGGCTCACATCGACCCGGTACGGAAGAGTTTTTTTCAACTTTAAAGTCAACACCTATTGGGCACCCCATAGGAACGAACATAGTTAAGGAGGGCTCCGATGTCTTTTCCTCGGCAACAGTACATGGAACATTTTCTTCTTCAGCCGGTCGCGAGGCAGAGAGAGTTTCTATCTAGGGAACAAACTTTGATGTTTTTGCCATTTTAAAGGAAGTGAAGAGAAAATAAGAAGTTGAAAGGATGTTGTTGCAACCCATGTTTTCGTACGTACGAGTACGTCGTAAGTCAATTGATGTAAGCTCATAAATGAAATCATATTTGAAAAGGTTACAAAGTTAGTTAATCATGTTAACTTGGAGGTTACAAATGTTAAATATCATGGACTGCAAGTACCAAGAGGGTTGGAAGGCATAGAAGCTAAACCAATTGAAGAAAATAAGTTTCGTCGAAAGTCAAGTTGAGAATGTTATAACATATACTTTTGGGGTGAGACTAGGGAGATTAACATGATAAGGAGGTTATGTTATGAGTTATGTTAGTCGTATGGTATTTGTGTGTTATGTTTTGAAGTCAAGCGAGTTGTGGAACAAAAGTCGATGAAAGTCATCACAAGTTACGTTCATAAGATTTACTGAAACTTTGGGTCAAATATAATTGCGATTTTCTCCCAATATACTTAGAGTTATGGGGGTTCTACCCATAAAATTGAAGATCTATGAGTCTAGTATCTAAATCATTAAACTGTTTATCGATACGACATCGGGGTTTAGTGATATTTGCAGATTTGCAAGACTGCACAAACTACATAGGTGACAAGTAGGTGTGTCACTAAAGCTTTTTGAGAAATACATTTTGTGTGTTATATGAGGTCTTGTTGAGACATATTCTATACTAAATTGAAGGTCTTGGAATATAGTTTCCAATTATCTTAACCGTTCATTCATACGACGTCCGTATAAAAAGATATAAGCATATGAAGAAAGGCTAATGATAGGGTGCCAAGTAACACCTTTTTGACTTTTCAAACAAATTGGATATTTATATCCTTATCTCGTCTCCTTATTCAATTTTCCATAGAAAACGACCAAATAAGACCCCTAACTTTACTCTCAATCTCTCCACAAGGGTTTCCCACAAGATTTTCATCCGGGGCACGAAATCAAGTAGCAATAACATTAAAACGATCCCTACGACGTAAGTATCACTATATTGCTTCTCTTTTTCTTTGCAGTTTGAGTTTTGGAAGGTATTTAATAGTTAATAAAATGCCTTATTTCTGTATTTAATCTTTTAAATATCAATAAAGGTTGATAAATTAATTTCCTAATAGTTAGAACTCACGTGACGGTGATCGGAAGCCGTGAGTTCAAGTTATTCACTTGTAGCGGACTGTTTTGTGTTGCTGTTGGGCTGCGTGTTTTACTACTGTTTTGTGGAGTTTTGGAGGAGTAAGGGTGTGGAGAAACACCAAATAAATGGAGGGTGATGGGCTGATCGTTCGTCGTAACATTTTCGGGCTGTTTGACAATATTACGGTGGTCATTTTGTGTATGAAGAGATTGGAGTGTGTTGGGCTGTTTTGTAGCATTGTGTAGTGTACATAAGGTTGGAAAGTAAGGCATATATGTTGTTATTGTTGTTTTTGGTGTTGTTGATGTTATCTTGAATTTGGAGGAAGTAAGGATTATAGGGGAGATGCTGTCCGTTTTAATACAAAATAAGCTTGTCGTTCGTTGTGCAATAGTTGTACCTTTCGTAACTTAATGATAGTATTATTATAGTTGTTGTAGATTAAGGTGAGAAGAGGCGAGTTCAACTTGGTGATTGGAAAGATTGTGATAAGGTATGCTAAGGCTAAACCTTTCCTTCACTTTGGCATGATCCGGTAACCACATATGTTTGATAACGAGACATAAAGAGAAGTTCGTATTCCTGAGTTTATTCATATTATCCTAGTCTTAGAAGTTATAGTATTCTCCTTTATCGGGACTTTATATTCAGTTAAGTATTGTTTTCTTCTGGCCAGGAGAGCAGAGGGTCTATATATATATATATATATATATATATATATATATATATATATACACACACACTATTACAGTATTTTCACCACCATCGAGCTATAATCGATGGGCAGACCCCTATTGGGCAACCTCTGATCAGATGGTAAGTTATATACCGAGCCTACTGTGGCCGAGCGCCTATGAGCGAGCCTAGAATGGCCGAGATACAGAGCCTAGTATGGCCGAGCGCCTATGATTGAGCCTACTATGGCAGGGCAGTTACACATATCGAGCCTTATAGGGCCGGACATCTATTTTACATACTATATGGAGAAAGTTGAGTCAGTATCAGCAGGTAAGCATATCTTCAGATTATTTTTGACTCCCAGTTACATTCAGTTATTATATCATCAGTTCAGTTTCAGTTTTCAATTATTCTGTTGCCTTACATACTTAGTACATTATTATATGCTAACGTCCCTTTGCTGGGGACGCTGTATTTCATGCATGTAGGTCCTAATAGACAGCTGGATAGACCTTCCCAGTAGACAGAGCCAAATATCAGCTTGGTTGGTAAGCTCCACTTTCCCGGAGTAACCAGGTCTAGACCTTGGAGTCCGTTTTATATATACATGTTTGATGGGTAGGTCGAGGCCCTGTCCCGACCATGATACAATTCAACTATCTCTAGAGGCTTGTAGACAAGTCCTGTATAGTTTGTATATCAGTAGATGTTCATGGCAGCGTCGTCAGCCTGGACATTTATATATTTAAATATATATGAGTTTTTGGGTATGTTTACCCCTCAGATGAGAGAGATGATATTTTCAGATGATTCATAATATGGCCTCATCGGCCTAGGTTGAGGGTTACTCCTCTAGAGCTTACAGTTACAGAGTGGTACGCTCGGGCCGAGTATGGTACCAGGTGCCGGCCACGCCTCTTCAAGTTTGGATCATGACAAACTTGGTATCAGAGCAGTTCTATCCTAGAGAGTCTACAAGTCGTGTTTAGTAGAGTCTTGTTTATGGGTGTATTTTGCACTACACTTATAAGGAGGAGTCTATAATAGGGGTATTCGTTGGTTGGTACGGTATGGTATTTAGACATTTCGGTTCGGTATTTTCGGTATTCGGTTTCTTAAAATTTTATACCAATACCGTACCTAATTAAATTCGGTATGGTTCAGTTTTTCTCCTTTTGGTTTCGGTTTATTCGGTTCGGTAACTTCGATTTATTCGGTTTGAATACTTACTAGTGAATAGAGCCATAAACTCTAATATTCTAAATTAAAGTACTCAAAAATACAAAATTAAAAATATTTGTTGACAAAAGTTTTGTCCAAAAACAGTAAATATCGACCCATAGAGAGAAAACTGTATATAAAAGAATAAATTTGATCATTAAAAATGTCTTGTTACTTGTTTAGAGTTAAATAAACTTAGAGAATAAAGGAAAGTAAAATTTTAGATTTTTATATTTATGTTATAATTGATAATATGTATTTTGTGTAATATAATATATATTTCGGTACGATATCGGTATTTTAGTATTTTATTTAAAATACCAAATACCATACCTAATACCAATTTTTTTTAAAACTTAAACCAAATACAATACCAAATACCAAAATACCGAATACCAAATAACAAAAACCAAAATTTTTGATTTCGGTACGGTAATTCGGTATTTACCAAATTATGCACAACCCTAGTCTACAAGGCATTTATGAGTCTGTTACCCTTCATTCAAATCCAAATCGTGCTATAGAGCTGAGTCATAAGAGTTCGAGCTAAAGCTTATGTTTGCTAATGATATAGAGATGCTTTCAATTAAAAATATTATAGCTAGCTAGAGGGATAATACAACAGCATGTAAGGGCATCAGTAGAGAGAGAATTCTTGACTACGTGGCCCTGTTTGAGACCCTATTAGATCGTGCTTACCATATGTGAGAATTTCCCATTTACCCTAAGACAGGAATATCTAACATACCCCGTGAATAGCAGGCCATGGGAGTATCAGAAGGTAAAAGTATAAGTTTCAACAAGTAACAGAAGCAAGGTGAAGAAGGGTACGAGGTACCTAGTTAATGAAGATTATCCAAATTTCCACGCCAAGCAGAGAAATAAAAGGATTCTAAGTTACCTTCAACAGAAATAGAGGTATGTACAATTGGCCACACCCATCTCAGTTATGCTCTATGGGAGCTAACATATATAGTTTAAGAGAAGGATAGGATATCAAGATCCAGCTTGGGTTAGAGTAACCCGAAATGGTGGATTGAGCCAGGGGAGCTAAAAGTGAAACAATATTTTGTTGAAGTTTTTAGAATAATGCGATAAACAGAAGTATTAGCAAGAGAATAAGAAGAGAGTAAATGAAGTATTATGAGTAAGATGTGATAAATGGGTGATATCGGTAAATCAAAATATGATATGATGACAGAGTCTATAGTTAAGTGAAGGAAAAGACAAGAGGTAATAGGCCTTGAGACAATAAAAAAGTATAGGCCAAAAGTCATATCCTCATTTCGAGAAATGAGTTGGTGCGTCCAACGTGATTACCAAAACAAAAATATTTAGACCCCCGGAGTAATAGAAATCAGCATGGGCTAGTGAACAAGATTAACTGAACAACAATTAGGGATCGAATGAGGTGATGATAGTCGACATCAAGAGAATTTCAAAGATCGCATTCCAATAATAATACAATGGACAACAGAAGAATAACCTTTAAAGGTCACTTAGGAAGACGCTTCCCTAAAGCAAGCACTTTGAGCAAAGTTAAGCTTAAGGGACTAAGTGTTCCAGTTACACTAGGTATCTGATGCCGTCGTGCGTAAGATATTCAATTATTCTTGGTACATAAGGGTTACTGCAAGGCAAGTAAGAGTCAATAAAGACGTGAAAAGACGACGAAGATGAAGAGGTAAAATATTTATAAGTAAGTCTTCATAGCATTAAATGTTAATATTCCCCTAAAGGGGGGAAGATGGTGTAATATGGTATTAAGTCGGAGTTAAGTGGTTCAGGTAACTATGAAATAGTAAAGGAAGAATGCAGTAAATAGCAAAAGGAATGATATTGCATTTATTCAGATCCTACAGACATGATATGACTCCAGAACATTATGCAAGCACGACATCGGGGAGAGGTAGTAAGGATTCCCACACCATATGTTATTGATAAATAAATACGAATGAACACTTGATAAATTAGGAGCCAGTGAAAAAGTTAAGTTAAGGCAGAAGACATAACCCAAGAGAGGTTACCCAGAATGTAAATATGAGCATGGACTAACGAGTAGTTAGTAGTTCATTCAGAAATCCAGGAAGAGCCTAGTCATGGCTAGACAAGAGGTCTCAGATAAATTAGTAGATCATGCAAGATAACCGAAGTGAAACCCAGCATAGGAAATTCGGTCTCGTAGATACGACATCGTAATCCTTGAGAAATATTCTGATAGGAGTTGGGGTAGTAAAAGGTACCGTATAAGTGTTACGAAAATAAAAGAGAGAGCGCTACTAAGGAGATAATAAAAATTTGAGTGCAGAAGTAACCCTACGAGCATAATGGCGTAGGGATAAGTAACTAAGGATAATTATTGGCGAGTCAGTACATCAAAATTTTCGTCGGGTATACGATGTAAAAAGCTCCCAGCTTTACAAGAGTCAGAGAGTCCTCCCTAAGTGCTACAACGAAAGACTAGCTAAGGAAATAAGGAAGAAGGCTTCAACATAAGCATAGTGACCCAAAGAAGAAATGATGTTGTAACAACAGTCTAACTACAATATTGTATACACTTCATAAGAAAGAGGCACCTATCGTGGCTAATGAATGGGAAGTAAAAATCAAAAGTAATATTTGAGATCATATGAGTTGCACGAAATTCCAATAGGTGTGGGAACTAAGATAAGCCAAGTATTCATGCAACAAGTGGTAGAACGATCAGCAGAAGTAATTCCGCACTTTTAAAGAAAACTGAGAAGGCACGAAAGGAATAATTCAATCTTAGTTACATTATGACCGCACTTAACATTTCAGAGTATTATCCATGCAACATATATGTTGACATTCCTACAGCTATAGGAGACTCTGGTATAAAGTTAAAAGAAAGAATTTAGTCCACCTCACAGACAATGGCTTGAATTGTTAGAAGATTATATTATGGATGTTCCATGGTGTCCACCAAAGGCGAAAGTAATAATACCCTGAGCAGCAGATCGGAAGATAGCTTAAGCCTATTTAAAGGCTGGGAGATAAGAGGAAACTAATGAGTTACATCAGGTAAGTGAATCAGGAGTCTGATTATTAGACCAATATAGTTATAGAAATCATGATTCTAAACAATCAAATTCACTCTTCACATTAGAGGTACAAGAAAGATAGTACAACAACCATATTATATAACGGGTCTATAATAAAGCTAGATAAAAAAAGTACCAGCCTCATAAGGAGTAAGTATGAAGCTCCCGCCGGATTGTGTACGCACTAGAGGTGCAAATTTATAGTAGAGATTCAAGTTGTGGATGTGAATTCTACCTATGTGGAAGGGAGGTTATGAAAGAGACAGAAGATACAATGCGAGATTAAAAGCTAAGTAAGGTAAAGGTTAAGAAGGTACGAGATGCTCAAGTGTAGAAGGTTGTGAATAGTCCATGCATCAGATAGAGGGCTAGAAATGCCGTGATTCAGTATCCACAAATGATAGTGGTGTTTTCGGTGACATATCTTCTAGCCTATAGTTTCCAAGTACCGAGAGGTCTAGTTAAGAGAGTAAATAAGAGTTAGAGACGATTTGATGTCTCGCTTGAAGTTCCAGAATAACATAAGGAAATATATGGTGCTAGAAAGTTAAAGGAAGGTTGTGAGTACTATAAATAGATATGTGTAGGTCGCAAGCTAAAGTATGGTAGAGCAACAAGGTTTTAGGTGGACAGGAGTAAGGATAAGAAGAGGTGATTGAGAAGGTGACGAGAACAGGTAAGGCCTCATAATTAAGCCCATCAAAACAAGAGAGCTGATGGTTTCCGTAAGTTATAAAAAAACTCAGTATAGCCTGAATGAACTCAGAGGAGTCTAAGACTATGAGCAATTTGAAGAGATGAAATATTTCCCTAGTAGTGGAATAAGGGTGTAATTGTGATAGATAAAAAGATGACGTTAAGGCCATTGATTGGTTAATGATTCAAAGAGAAGGAATTTCATGAATTCCGTAAGATTAGAATACCCCTCATAAGATGAATCACATTGGGATGTGATGAAATACGGTTATTGAAGTATAGTATCGTCACTAGGTGGATCAAGCAAATAATTTCAGATGTTCCCTGATGAGACATGATCCCTAAGGACAATGTATTATGTAAGAGGTTTTATCAGTGGTGGATTATAGATCAACATTAAGGTGAATCAACAATAGGCAGATAAAAGTTCCAAAGTATGATATGATATTAGTCCGTCATTCTTAAGATGAACAGTAATGAGGAAGAACTAAAAGACTTAGATTTATACATATAGGATAAGCAGCGAGAGGGTAACCTGGAGTTGGGTAGCAAACCTCGGCAATAATAAATCGAAGTAAGTGTGATGGTGTAGTATAACCTACTTAGATGTAGTAAAGCCATAAGGATATATTTACAAGGCTACGAAACAAGATATCACAACAATCGTAAGTTTGACAAAGTACCGAGCTAAGAACTTCACTAAACCTATATACACCGGGAGGAACAACTTGTCATAGTTCTGTGTATGTTCCCAAAGTGAGGTCTAGATATTGGCTAAGAGCTAGAGGAAAAGGAACAGAAGAGTCACATAGGCGCACATACAAAGACAAAGTCGTACAGGCTGCATGACAGAAGGTCGCAATAATTATGAGATTGGAAGGATTCTGAGAGAAAGAGGCCTAAAGGGGGGAATGCCATGGTCTATGGATTTATTCATAGAACAGTTGCCTAGATGGAAAGGCCAGAAATATAGTATTTATAAGAGCTATAGGTTATGAGACTGATAAGTGCACCGGTCAACATTCGAGGACGAATGTTCCAAAGGGGGGAATGATGTTACAACCCATGTTTTCGTACGTACGAGTACGTCGTAAGTCAATTGATGTGATCTCATAAATGAAATAATATTTGAAAAGTTTACAAAGTTAGTTAATCATGTTAACTTGGAGGTTAGAAATTTTAAATATCATGGACTGCAAGTACCAAGAGGGTTGGAAGGCTTAGAAGCTAAACCAATTGAAGAAAATAAGTTTCGTCGAAAGTCGATAAGTTGAGAATGTTATAACATGTACTTTTGGGGTGAGACTAGGGATATTAACATGATAAGGAGGTTATGTTATGAGTTATATTAGTCGTATGATATTCATGTCTTATGTTTTGAAGTCAAGCGAGTTGTGGAATAAAAGTCGATGAAAGTCATCACAAGTTACGTTCATAAGATTTACTAAAACTTTGGGTCAAATGTAACTGCGATTTTCTCCCAATATACTTAGAGTTATGGGGTGTTCTACCCATAAAATTGAAGATCTATGAGTCTAGTATCTAAATCATTAAACTGTTTATCCATACGACATCGGGGTTTAGTGATATTTGCAGATTTGCGAGACTGCACAGACTACATAGGTGACAAGTAGGTGTGTCACTAAAGCTTTTTGAGAAATACATTTTATGTGCTATATGAGGTCTTGTTAAGACATATTATATACCAAATTGAAGGTCTTGGAATCTAGTTTCCAATTATCTTAACCGTTCATTTATACGACGTCCGTATAAAAAGATATAAGCATATGAAGAAGGGCTAATGATAGGGTGCCAAGTAGCACCTTTTTGACTTTTCAAACAAATTGGATATTTATATCCTTATCTCGTATCCTTCTTCAATTTTCCAAAGAACGCGACCAAATAAGACCCTTAACTTTACTATCAATTTATCCACAAGGGTTTCCAACAAGATTATCATCCGGAGCACGAAATCAAGTAGCGATAATATTAAAACGATCCCTACGACGTAAGTATCACTATATTGCTTCTCTTTTTCTTTGAAGTTTGAGTTTTGGAAGGTATTTAATAGTTAATAAAACACTTTATTTATGTATTTAATCTTTTAAATATCAATAAAGGTTGATAAATTAATTTTCTAATAGTTAGAGCTCACGTGACAGTGATCGAAAGCTGTGAGTTCGAGTTATTCACTTGTAGCGGACTGTTTTGTGTTGCTGTTGGGCGGTGTGTTTGTGATGATCTAAAATGTCATCTTTAAATTTTTTAAGTAATTCTGTCCTCTAAGACCTTAAAAAGAGCCATTTATTATTTCTCGACTTGCGTGCACAGTCCGTACAATTTTTCGAAAAGTTTTTATGTGAAAAATGGATTAAAATGGAAAATAGAGCTTTAAAACTCAACTAAGATGACTTTGGTCAACATTTTAAGAAAACGGACCTAGATCAGTATTTTAAAAATTTCGGTAGGTCCGTATCATGATTTAGGACTTGGGCGTATGCCCGGAATCGAATTCCGAGGTCCCTAGCCCGAGTTATGGAATTTTGATGAAAAATTAAAAGCTTGAAAGCTTTATGATTTTTAAGAAATTACTGATGTTGGATTTATTGACCTCGGGTCCGTATTTTGGTTCTGGAGCCTGGTATAGGTCCACTATAATATTTATGACTTGTCTGCCGAATTTGGTGAGAATTGGAGTTGATTTGACGTGATTCGGACGTCCGGTTGTAAAAATATAAGTTTTAAAGTTTTCTTGAAAACTTCCTTTGATTTGGTGTCCGATTCGTAGTTCTAGGTGTTATTTTGGCAATTCGATTACGCGAGCAAGTTCGTATGATATTTTAGAACTTGTGTGCATCTTTGGTTTGGAGCCACGAGGGCTCGGGTGAGTTTCGGATAGGTTACGAGATGTTTTGGACTTTGAAAATCTGGTATTTTGCTGCAGCAGGTGTTCTGGCATGTTCTTCTTCGCGTTCGCGAAGGTACTCTCGCAAATGCGAAGAGTAAACTGGGCAGCTGGATCTTTCTTCTTCGCGAATGCGAAGGCTTGGTCGTGAACGCGAAGCGATGGGGGCATTAACCTTCGCGAACACGACCATCTCCTCACGAACGCGTAGTGTTAGGCACACCTGGGGGAGGGTCGATCATTCCTTCAGCGCGAACGCGAAGGCCAGGGGGGAACCTTCGCGAACGCGAAAGCCACGGGCTACTACTCATCGCGAACGTGATAGGCCCTTCGCGAACGCGAAGAAGGTCTGACCCCTGTGACTTAAAACAGAACCAAAAATGGGATTTTTTCCATTTTTCACAAACCCTCAATTATAACTCGGCTTAGGGGCGATTTCAAAGGAGTTTTTTACGATTTCGGACTGGGTAAGTGTTCTTTATCATATAGTGATTGTATTTCACAAATCCATGTCTATATTCATCATTTATTTCGGATTCAGATGGAAGAAATTGGAATTTTTGTAAAACTTTCCAAAAACAAAAAATTAAGATTTGAAGGTCCATTTGATATCGGAATTGGACAAATTTGGTATAGTTGAACTCGTATCGGAGCGGGTTTTCGGATTTTGTGAGTTTTTCCGGAATTTGAGACGTGGGTCCCACTGCCGAATATTTTAATAAATTTTAGATTTTTATCTAGAAAAATTATAAATTCATATGGAATTAATTCCTATGATTAGTATTCAATATTGAATTGTTTGTGAATAGATTTGAAGCTTTCGGAGGCAAATTTAAAAGGAAAAGCTGTGGTTGAATAATTGATTGGAATTTGCAAAGCGAGGTAAGTATCGGGGTTAACCTTGACTTGAGGGAATAGAACCCTTAAATTATTTGTTATGTGAATTGCATGTAAACGACGTATAGGCGAGGTGACGAGTGTCTATACGTCGTCAAATTAATTGTTTGCCTGCTTACTTGAAAAATCATAAATTATTTTTAATCATAAATTAAATATTATAATATTTATTTCTCTCTTATTCTTTGTCAAATATTAATTCTTGAATTCATGCATTAATTGTTACATGTTATTTGAATTATGTGCCTTAATTATTATTTGACATTTAGCATATTAAATATTAAACTGCCTATTTGCTCCCTGATTTCCATAATAAATTGCTATTTGTCATTGTTTGCTTCATAATTAAATCATAATTATTGTATGTTTGTTGTCTTATGATTTTATATTAATTGTTACATTTATTGGGGAATTTCTTCTATAAGAATTGATTGGTAAATGAATATGTCGGAGAAGCGGGTTGCACGCCGCAACAAGATTGATTATAATGAATATATTGGAGGATCGGGTTGTACGCCGCAATAGACTTATTAAAAGTCAATATTGGAGGATCGGGTTGCACGCCGCAACAGACTTATTAAAAATCAATATTGGAGGATCGGGTTGCACGTCGCGTTAAAAGTCAATATTGGAGGATTGAGTTGCATGCCGCAATAAACTTATTAAAAATCAATATTGGAGGATCGGGTTGCACGCCGCAACAGACTTATTAAAAGTCAATATTGGAGGATAGACTTATTAAAAGTCAATATTGGAGGATCGGGTTACACGCCGCAATAAACTTATTAAAAAGTCCATATTGGAGGATCGGGTTGCACACCGCAACAGACTTATTAAAAGTCAATATTGGAGGATTGGGTTGCACACTGCAACAGACTTATTAAAAGTTAATATTAGAGGATCGGGTTGCACGCTCCAACAGACTTATTAAAAGTCAATATTGGAGGATCGAGTTGCACGCCGCAACAGACTTATTAAAAGTCAATATTGGAGGAGCGGGTTACACGCCGCAACAGAACTGAATGTGGATATATTGTGAGAGCGGATTGTACGCTGCAACAGAAATAATAAAAATGATAATTGGTTATGACTGCTGAGTTGCCTTCAATTATTATAAATGAGTTACCTGATTTATTCCTATTATTGTTATTGTTACTAATATTGCGTACATGTTAATGTAAGTGAACCGCCTTAGCCTCGTCACTACTTCGTCGAGGTTAGGCTCAGCACTTACCAGTACATGGGGTCGGTTGTACTGATACTACACTCTGCACTTCTTGTGTAGATTTTGGAGTTGGTCCCAGCGGCGTACCATAGACTTGCTCGGATTTCAGCTACCAGAGGAGACTTGAGGTATAACTACATGGCGTCCGCAGTTCTGAAGTCCCCGTTTATTTTACTTTAGCTGTGTGTTTATCTCCAGACAACTTTATTTTTATTCAGACCTTTATTTGTATTTATTCTAGAAGCTAGTGCACTTGTGACATGAATTCTGGGATGGTATTTAGACACCGTTGTTATTATGGATTATTTCAAAATTACTTCCGCATTTGCTTCCTTGTTGTTAATAAATTTAAAATTATTTTAAAAATGGATAATATTATTCTAACGTTGGCTGGACTAGCAAGTGAAATGTTAGGCGCCATCACGGTCCGAAGGTGGGAATTTCGGGTCG
The DNA here is from genome assembly GCF_000390325.3 of Nicotiana tomentosiformis. Lineage (NCBI taxonomy): Eukaryota > Viridiplantae > Streptophyta > Magnoliopsida > Solanales > Solanaceae > Nicotiana > Nicotiana tomentosiformis. Next base: position 121,712,687 of record NC_090815.1, on the reverse strand, counting down.
TGATAGTGTTTTACTACTATTTTGTGGAGTTTTGAAGGAGTAAGGGTGTGGAGAAACTCCACAAAAATTCAGGGTGGTAGGCTGGTCGTTCGTCGTAACATTTTCGGGCTGTTTGACACTACTACGATGGTCGTTTTGTGTATGAAGAGATTGGCGTGTGTTGGGCTGTTTTGTAGTATTGTGTAGTGTATATAAGGTTGGAAAATAATGTATATATGTTGTTATTGTTGTTTTTGGTGTTGTTGGTGTTATCTTGAATTTGGAGGAAGTAAGGATTATAGGGGAGATGCTGTCCGTTTTAATACAAAATAAGCTTGTCGTTCGTTGTGCAATAGTTATACCTTTCGTAAGTTAATGATAGTATTATTATAGTTGTTGTAGATTAAGGTGAGAAGAGACGAGTTCAACTTGGTGATTGAAAAGATTATAATAAGGTATGTTAAGGCTAAACCTTTCCTTCACTTTGGCATGATCCCGTAACTACATATGTTTGATAATGAGACACAAAGAGAAGTTCGTATTCTTGAGTTTATTCACATTATCCTAGTCTTAGAAGTTATAATATTCTCCTTTATCGGAACTTTATATTCAGTTAAGTATTATTTTCTTCCAGTCAGGAGAGCAGAGGGTCTATATATATATATATATATATATATATATATATATATATTCACCACCATCGAGCTATAATCGATGGGCAGGCCCCTATTGGGCAACCTCTGATCAGATGGTAAGTTATATACCGAGCTTACTGTGGCCGAGCGCCTATGAGCGAGCCTAGAATGGCCAAGATACAGAGCCTAGTATGGCCGAGCGCCTATGATCGAGCCTATTACGGCAGGGCAGTTACACATATCGAGCCTTATAGGGCCGGACAACTATTTTATATACTATATGGAGAAAGTTGAGTCAGTATCAGCAGGTAAGCATATCTTCAGATTATGTTTTTCTCCCAGTTACATTCAATTATTATATCATCAGTTCAGTTTCAGTTTTTAATTATTCTGTTGCCTTACATACTCAGTACATTATTATATACTGACGTCCCTTTGCTAGGGACGCTGCATTTTATGCCTGTAGGTCCTCATAGACAGTTGGATAGACCTTCCCAGTAGACAGCGCCAAATATCAGTTTGGTTAGTAAGCTCCACTTCCACGGAGTTACCAGGTCTAGACCTTTGAGTCCGTTTTATATATACAGGTTTGATGGGTAGGTCGAGGACCTGTCCCGACCATGATACAGTTCAACTATCTCTAGAGGCTTGTAGACAAGTCCTGTATAGTTTGTATATCAGTAGATGTTCATGGCGGCCTCGTCAGCCTAGACATTTATATATAGATATATTTAAATATATATGAGTTTTTGGGTATATTTACCCCTCAGATGAGAGAGACGATATTTTCAGATGATTCATATATGGCCTCATCAGCCTAGGTTGAGGGTTACTCCTCTAGAGCTCACAGTTACAGAGTGGTACGCTCGGGCCGAATATGGTATCGGGTGTCGGCCACGCCTCTTCAGGTTTGGGGCGTGACAGATGTGTTTGATAATTTGAGGTAAGGAGCAGAAGTTCCTATGAAGTGATCTCAGAAATAATTAGAGAATTGATATTAGTGAATATAGAATTTTCTAATATACGAAGGTAGAGGCTTTGAAAGTAAAGTTTGAACAAGATAATGAGGGGATTGAAACTGGGCTCGTCTATTACATTACATGTCGGGACTGAAACGTGATGGGTTTGAAGCTCGATCCCGGATTGTATCGAACCAAGGCACGAAGTTAGATCATCGATCCCGTAACTCCGAAACCTACCCCGGCCCCGACCCCGAACAAGATCGAGGAAATTTTATCAGGCCAAATAATGGAAGGCCAAGATATCTGCAATCAGCCGGATATTACGGCGAAAATCTCGGCACTTATCAAGAAGAGGCCGATTAGTTAGCAAATTATGAGATGTTTTTACCTTTTATAGAAATGTATCTAGAGTAGGACTCCCCTACTATATAAAGGGGGTTGATCATTTGTAACACACATTGTAATACGCATTCCAAAGCAATACACTGTTATTTCTAGTTCTTATTATCTTGTCATTCTATTCTGACATCGATTGGGGTACTTCTTGACTCGAGAGTGACCAACCTTCAAGGCTAAGACTGTTCAATTCGTGTGGTTTGCATTTATTTTCTTATCACTAATTTCAATATTAATATATTTTCTCAATTTGTATCAAGTTATATCACATATCCTTAAAACCGCGTATAAATTCAATTATTATCTGATTTTGAGGATAAATAATTTTCATTCACCACTAAGAGTAATGCATCAGTTTGTTGGAAATATATTTTGATTTTGATATCTCTATCCATAATTGACATCGACTACTAAGTTGCTAACTTTAGAGGTTATTTATATAATACTCTGTGTTGTATTGGTGGAAAAAATGAATTATACGTGGAATATTAGCAAGCTGGCGAAGTGTGACGCGTGAAATAAAGTATAGCAACAAGTGACATATTTAATTAATGGAATTAAAAATACAAGGAAGGTACATGAAAAACACCCACGAGACAGTACAGAGAAAAAAAACTGAGCCTTAAAATTGTCAAAGAAGAGGCGTGAGAGAAATGAATAAAGGTTAAAAAGAGGGGAAGATACGCAAACCCGAAGTAAATAAGGAAGGGGAATCGAATCACTTATAAGGAATTTATAGCCATAAATATGTCAGTTACAGTTATCTATGATAATGAGCAATCAATTCAATTAATGTCCATAATGTATCCAAATTAAGTATAGAAACCATTATGATTGTACATACCTATATAAGGATAAAGTTTCCGGCCTTGATTTTAGGGATTGATTGTTGATCCATTCCTTATTTCTCTTTGATAATTTTCTCTATTACTTTTACTATTTTTTATTGTGGAAGTAAAGTAAAACTTGATTATTAGTAACCCGTTTTCTTCTCAATATAAAATTTGACTGAGAAATCTCTTTCTTTATTAGACATATGCCTTTGGCAGCGAAAGTGGAATGGTAGGTAAGGAGGCTCCACAATCTAATGATAGTAAGTGCTCCTATAAATTTGATAGTATAGTTTTTTTTTTTTTACTCAAAGGGGCATATGCAACTTTATTCCACTAAGTGGGAAGTTCTGAAAATTCTGAACCTAAAAGGGGCCATCTAACAAATTTCATAATTTAAGGACTTTTTACATCAATTTAGTACATACAATTTAAAAAAAGGAATAACAGAAGATAAAGAAAGCGCCGGTCAAAAAGTAATTAGTCAAAAGAAATTTAGTTAAGGTACGACTTGGCCAGTCGTAGGATGAAAAATTTGCTCCTCGGTTAAGAACGATGCATTTGTATCTATACTTAGTTTTTTGGGTCACCATTTAACTTATATCCGATTTGTAAAAATAATTGCAAGCATACCTATTTTTTGGGTAATTTCAGACATACGAGGCCTGAAGTAGCAAGAATTTATAATTTTTTGCCTGAAATGTAACCTTGTCAAAGTAAAACTTCAGATATTTTCGTCTGAAGTTTGGCCTGACTTGCAAAAGCAATAAAAAAAATTTCACAAACTTCAGACAAATTAGTCAAAGTTCTTTTGTTTGACAAATTAGGCCGAAGTTGTAGTGCAAACTTAAACAAAATCAAAAGTTTGTCTGAAGTTCTTCATTTTCTTTATTATTATTCCCCTTTGCCATTTGCAAACAAACGACCCTTCAAAAGTTTCAAGAGCAGGGACAAAGGAAATTTGTACAATTGATGAGACAAACAAATGGTAAAAGAATTTAACTGGAGATGTCACATCTCTCTTTCTAATTGTTTGCAACAGAATAACATTGCTGAAAAAGAGAAAGAGAAAGAGAATCTACAAATGCAAACACGAAAACTTCAAGGCTAGTGCTATGACTACAACTATTTGCAAGAGACAGAAACCCTCTTTGTACAGCATTAAGCATCACTTTCTCTGAAGGAATAGGTAATGAGGTTCACCCACGAATCACGATTTGAATGTTTCATGTTTTATCTTGAACATATGACAAGAAATGAAAATGACTAAGTATGGAGCGCACACGTCGCAGGAGAAGAAGAGGAGGCAACGAGGATATGAAGTTGTCAAAATTAGGGTATATATTATATTCTTCCTTCGTCTAAATACTCATAATTTCAGTATTAGCAATATATATCCTCGTACAAGAAATCCTCTTTTTCTAACTTCATTTCTGTTAGGTCGAGGAACAACATAAAGCGTCCCTGCTCTCACGTACCTTTGACTGAGGAACAGTTAACCAAAGTTCTAAAGAAATACGATTCCAATGGCGACTGTTACCTCAACAAAGAAGATCTTAAGGAATTGTTCCAGCAGCTGGGAGCCACCATCCCGAGATGGCGAGCCCCCCGAGCTCTCCACCATGCTGAGGTAAAAATCGGATTGTGCCTTATATATACAGTGTAATTTTTCGACGTAGGAGGTTCGAATGAACCCCTTTCGCCCCATAAATCCGCCCACGTAGGAAGTGACTAGTTAATTACTTATTATACTAGTGAATTAACGTATGCTTTTTTTCCTTCAAGATTGTTACATATGATAAAATCTATGTGGGTGAATTTTGTACTTCTCTTTTTCGTGTGTCCTGCTGTAACAAATATTGCCTACTTGTACAGTTGTGCTAGTGGATAGATGCAATTGAGTTTTTGAGTCTACTAACAAATGTAGATATTGCTTGGCAAAACTTCTCAAAATTGCTTATTTATGAAAATTTCTTTTATGCAAATAGTTATTCAGGAAAATACTTTTGAAGAGAAGCATTATTTTTTAATATTAAATAATTGTGTTTGGCTAATTTTTCTAATAGTGGTAACTACCTGAATGAAAATCGTGGTTCCTAATCGTTGCAATGTGTAACCCGAGTGTTATGTTCATGAATGACCCCCTTGGACCAAAAATCAACACATAATTCGGGAATAAAGGCAATTCTCTTTAGAGTAAAAGTGACGAGTATGTTTTATCCGCCGAAATACGCAAGCCTAATGATGTCATCATACATGATATCAGATTTTATATGGAAATGAAAATATGTTTGAGATATACTATAATTTTATGATACATACGACTATGGCAAGAACCAAAGGGATGACAAATATATAGGTGGAAAATATAAATGGGAACAAAATGCAACTAAATAGATATACCATAATTAAAACAATTTTTTTTTAAAATGCGTGTACATGAATAACATTTTTTTAATTTAAAATAATACAGTATATGCCAAAATCAAAATTGTTGTTCTAAAATCTTAGCCCTATTAGTTGTTGCGGGGTACGAGCATATAACTTGTTTTGAATTTTTCTTAATTAGGTTCGAATAAATTTCCTCGGATGCATGAGAATCTTCTTTTCAAACTACAAACATGGGAATCGTTGAAATAGATCTTTGATTGTACATGTATATATAATATTGATCGAAATTTCTTGATAAATGTTTCAAAATAAACACCATTTGGGAGAGGAATTAAGTGAAGTCGTGGTACTCATCGGCCCAGACACATACAATAGATTGATACCACTCGTACAAAATTATGTGTGTGTTTGCTGCTGACTCGTGGCTCCATCTAAGTACAGCAATAAGGTCACCATCTATTATATAGTATTGTATACGGGAAAACCGAGTCCAATGAGCACCCAGATTTTCCGATGAGGCAAACGGAGAAAGGACGTGACTGCAAGAAATCAAAATCAGAACCAGGAGCCTCGCGTATCAAGGCCCGAGCAAAACACCTGCCCTTGGAGCCATCGCGACCACGTCCCCCGAGTCCGATTCGAGTCCCGAGACCTCGAAGTGCATTACCAAACGGTCGTACACTATTAACAAAGGGCCGTGATATCCGTGCCTAACCGAATGTCACAGCGTGAATCTCGGCCCGTATCGGTAAAAAATCAGTGACTAGCGAAAAGGAAGATTTTTACCTTTCTTAGGATTGTATCTAGGGTAAAACTCCCCTACTATATAAAGGGGAATCTAATTATTCATTACATACACTGTAACACGCATACCAAGGCAATATACTTCTATTTTCTCTGTTTCTAAAAGTCACTCAAAGTTCTTATTTTTGTTCATAAGTTCATCATAAGTGCAAGCTCGGAACCGAAGGCAGGTTCCTTGTTAAGTCTTTAACTGAGCTCGGACTCACTATCATCATTGATTTGGACATTTACCATATCTTTTATTTGCTTTATCTATCGTCATTAATCACTTGTATTGAATTAGTCCACATATCATTAAAATCGTGTATAAAACCAATTGTTATCCATTTTAAGGGTAAACAGTTTGGCGCCCACCGTGGGGCTAAGGATAATAGTGGTAATTTGATACAAATTCCCATAACACACTTTGTTTTACGCTTGTTCTTTGAGATTTTAATTTCAAGTCAACTTTAGAATATCAAACTCTCAATATGCTCACTTGAACATTGATGTTGAATCTGGCCACCATGGTAAAAATAACAATATAGTACCCAACAACGAGGTGCCCCCAGTTTACCCCAACGGTCCCGGTTGCGGACCCAATCGACGCCAACTCACATGTGGCCATTGATGCTGTTACACCCTATATTTTCGTACGTAAAAATGCGTCGTAACCAAACTAATGTAGGACCAAAAATGAGATAATATTTAAAAGTATATAAAGTAAGTTAATCATGTTATAATATTTAAAAGTATATAAAGTAAGTTAATCATATTACCTCTGAGGTTACAAATATTGAAGATCATGAACAACAAGTACAAAGAGGGTTGGACAGTTCAGAAGCTAAAGCAATTAAATAAAATAATGTTTCGTCGAAAGTCGACAAATTGGAAATATTATAACATGTACCTTTGGGGTGAGACTAGGGTGATTAACATGATAAGGAAATTATGTTATGATTTATATTAGTCGTATGACATCCGTGTGTTATGTTTTGAAGTCAAGCAAGTTGTGGAACAAAAGTCGATGAAAGTCATCACAAGTTACATTCATAAGTTTTACTGAAACTTTGGGTCAAATGTAACTGCGATTTTCTCCCAATATACTTAGAGTTATGGGTGTTCCACCCATCAAATTAAAGATCTATGAGTCTATTTTCCAACGCATTAAACTGTTTGTCAATACGACATTGGAGTAGAAAGATATGGGTATTTGTGCGATACTGCGCAAGCTGCTAGGTGACAAGTAGGTGTGTCACCTACTTGCTTAAATGAAAGCCCAAAAATGGGCCATTTCGGGTCGTCCAAAGAGGCCTTTTAAGGGCCTATTTTCTTCATATATTAGACTTAAAATAGAGCATAATAACCAGACATAAGCTCTGCAAAGAATCCTCCCAAAAATTTCCCACAAACCCTAATTGATTTTCTCTCCCTTTCAAGTTCTAATTGGAGGTAAAACCTAGAGTTTGAAGAACCAAGATAAGAGCTGAGTTATCCAACAAATAAGATTAAGGTGCAAAGAGGTGAGTTCAACTTGGTGATTGGAAAGATTGTGATAAGGCATGTTAAGGCTAAGCCCTTCCTTCATTTTGGCATGATCTCGTAGCTACATGTATTAATAATGAGACATAAAGAGAAGTTCATATTCATGAATTTATTCACATTATTCTAGTCTCATAAGTTACAATATTATTCCTTATCGGGACTTCATATTCAGTTTAGTTTTGTCTTTATTCAGTCAAGAGAGCAGAGGGTCTATATATATATATATATATATACACACACACACACACACACAGTATTACACTATTTTCACCACCATCGAGCTATAATCGGTGGGCAGCCCCCTATTGGGCAACCTCTGATCAGATGGTAAGTTACATATACCGAGCCTACTGTGGCCGAGCGCCTATGAGCGAGCCCAGGATGGCCGAGATACAGAGCCCAGTATGGCCGAGCGCCTATGAGCGAGCCTACTACGGCCGAGCATTTACACGTACCGAGCCTTATAGGGCCGGCCATTTATTTTACTTACTATATTGAAGGAGTTTAGTCACTATCAGCAGGTAAGTATATCTCCAGATCATCTTTGACTCCCAGTTACTTCCAGTTATTATATTATCAGTTCAGTTTCGATTTTCAGTTATGTTATTGCCTTACATACTCGGTACATTATTTCGTACTGACGTCCCTTTTCCGGGGACGCTGCATTTCATGCATGCAGGTTCAGATAGACAGACGAGTAGACCTCCTCAGTAGGTGTTTCCAGAGTTTAGCCTGATCGGTAAGCTCCACATCCTTCGGAGTTATCGGGTCTAGGTTTTTGTGTGCATCTTATGTATGTATTTATATATATAATATGGGTAGGTCGGGGCCCTGTTCCGATCACAATATATCTATCAGTAGAGGCTTGTAGACATATCCTGTTGGTTAGTGCAGTATGTTGGGTTTGTAGGCCTGGTATGTATAATTTGGTGGTTTGTCAGCTGTAGTAGCTATGACGGCCTTTTCAGCCTAGCTTTATATTGATGTTTAGTTAGCGCTAGTTTCCATTCAGTTTTATATTTTGCTTTGCAAATTTTCTTGCAAGGTGGCCCCATGGCCAAAGTATGACATTATGTGTTCAGAGTCCCTTAGTCGCAATTTGGTACGCCAGGTTAGGTGAGGCACCGGGTGCTTGTCTCGCTCCTAGGTTCGGGGCGTGACAGATGCAACCCTGCCAACCGATCCTGAGAACAATGTTCATGGAGGAGGCCGATTAATAGCCCGGGGTATGCACGACGATGAAGGCGATGGGATCAATCTGTAGGTGATCTTCGAAATGTTATAAGCTCAACATGTGGCGATGGCCCAGCTGTATAACCAAATCCGCGCCCCTAGCAGAGTTGATCCCGAACCATCCCAGGAAAACACCCGAAGGAATGAACAAATCACGGAAAGGACGGGCGAAGTTGAACCCGAGACCAACCCCAAAATAATAAAGATGCTTAAGGAACTGACAAAGCGGGTGGAATAGGGGAAAAGAAAATTGAAGCAGAGGACAAACAAGTGAGCCCTATAACTTCAGAGTTGATCAAATCCCAAGAGCACCCTCGATATTGAAAGACTTAGATTCCAAAAAATTTGTCCAAAAGCCTTTTCCCCTAAGCGCGACACTAAAACCAATCCCGAAGAAGTTTCGTATGCCCGAAATTCCAAAGTATAACGAAATCACGAATCCAAATGAACACGTGACCTCCTACACATGTGCCATCAAGGGAAACAACTTAGAAGAAGATGACGAAATCGAGTCGTTTTGCTGAAAGAGTCCAGAGAAACCTTGTCGAAAAGAGCAATGATATAGTATCACAACTTACCCCCTAATTCCATTGATTCGTTTGCTATGCTTGCAAATGCCTTTGTAAAAGCTCACCCCGGGGCCATCAAGGTCGAGACTAGAAAATCAGACCTTTTTAAAGTAAAATAAAGATATAACGAAATGCTCAGGGAATTCGTGTCGCAGTTTCAAATGGAACAAATGGACCTGCCTTCGGTCACAGACGATTTGGCCGTTCAGGCGTTCACTCAAGGACCCAACCCCAAATCTCCTTGGTTTCACAGCAGCTGAAACAGAATTTGATAGAGTACTCGATGGTAACTTTGGCTGACGTCCATAATAGGTACCAATCGAAAATCAGAGTCGAGGATGATCAGTTCGGGCCCCCCTCCGGTTCCGTTTATCCCATCAGAACTAATGATAGGTCTAAAAGAGTCATCGATCATGAACCAAGAGTGATCAGAGATCGGTTTCAACCGTACAGCTGAGATCGAAGGGGTAGCGGATCCGAGCGTAACCCTGCAAGGAATGAAAAAAGGAGCGATCGAGGCCACAATAGCCGGGGACACATGAGTAAAAACGGGTTTGATAGGCCACCCGGGGCTAGGGAGGAACCGATATTATTGAAATACCATTTCAGTGTCGATGTTGCCAGCATCGTATCTGCCATCGGGCGTATCAAATATACCAAGTGGCCTCGGCCATTGCATTCCACCCCTATCCAAAGAGACCCTAACCTGATGTGTAAGTATCACGGCACTCACGACCATAGGACCAAGGAATGCTGAGAACTAAGAGAGGAAGTGGCCCGGTTACTCAATAACGGGCACCTCCAAAACATTTTGAGTGATCGAGCTAAAAATCACTTTAGGAATAGGGACTCTAACAAACAGACCGAACAAGAGGAACCTCAGCACGTCATTAACATGATCTTGGTGGGGTCGACGTCCCTAAAGGCCAATGCTAAAGCGCACTAAGATGTCCATTGTAAGGGAAAAATGAACCCGAGATTATATACCGATGGACACCATCTCTTTCAACGATGAGGACGCTGAGGGCATCGTGCGACCACATAATGATACACTGGTAATATTTGTACTCATAAACAAATCTCGAGTTAAGAGTGTGTTAATTGATCTAGGTAGCTCGGCCAGTATCATCAGATTGAGGGTCGTAGAGCAGTTGGGTCTACAAGACCAAATAGTGCATGCAGTCCGGGTTTTATACGGATTCAACATGGCATGCAAAACTACTAAAGGGGAGATAACCTAGCCGGTGAACACCGTCGGGACCATTCAGGAAATGAAGTTCTGTGTGATTAAAGGAGATATGGGATATAATGCTCTATTCGGAAGGCCATGGATTCACAACATAGGGGAAATACCTTCGACACTATACCAGGCACTGAAGTTCCCTACACTGGGAGGGATGAAGACAGTTTACGGAGAACAGTCGGCCGCAAAAGAAATGTTCACAGTCGATGAGGTGATCCCGATATCCGCACTCTAAACATCAAAGAACTCGGAGTCGGTGAGGAAGGAAGAAACTAAATAGCAATCACCGACACCGGCCCTGACCGAACCGGAGGAGCAAGAAGCAGGCGAGGATGATGATTACGGAGTTCCTAGGTCATTCATCACCCCTGACAATTCCGAAGCCACCAAATCAACGATCGAGGAGCTGGAGTAAGACATATTGATCGAACATTTGCCCGATCGGAAGGTATACATGGGCACTGGGTTAACTCCCGAGCTCAGAAAAAAACTCATTAAATTCCTTATAGCTAATATAGATTGTTTCGCTTAGTCCCACCTTTATATGACAAGGATCCCGCCAGAAATAACAACTCATAAGCTAAGCTTGGATATGAAGTTCTACCCACTTAAACTGAAGAGGAGACCTCAGTCCGTAGTCAAACATGCATTCATCAAAGACGAGGTATCCAAACTCCTTAAAATAAGATCCATTCGGAAAGTTAAATACCCGAATTGGTTAGCTAACATAGTGGTAGTACCTAAAAAGGGAAATAAATTAAGAATTCCTTTGTCACTAAATTCAGAACTTATTGTTATAATGTAATGCCGTTCAGACTAAAAAACGCCGGTGCCACTTATCAACGCCTAGTAAACCAGATGTTCGAAGAACAAATAGGAAAATTAATGGAAGTTTATATTGACGACATGTTAATTAAGTCCTTTGGAGCAGAGGCCTATTTGAAACATTTGCAAGAAACCATCGACATACTGAAGAAATACAATATGAAGCTGAATCCGTAGAAATGCACATTCGGAGTCGGATCCGGGAAGTCCCTTGGATTCATGGTGTCCAACCGAGGGAATAAGATCAATCTCAATAAAATCAAAGCTATAGAAGACATCACCGTAGTGGACAGTATCAAGGCAGTTCAGAGGCTAACCAGGCGCATAGCCGCCTTGGGCCGGTTTATATCAAGGTCTTCCGATAAGATCCACCAGTTCTTCTCATTATTAAAGAAGAAGAATAACTTTTCTTGGACCTTGGAATGCTAACAAGCCTTGGAAGAACTCAAACGGTACCTTTTGAGTTCACCCTTGCTCCATACTCCGAAGGCGGACGAGCAGATCTACCTGTACTTAGCGGTATTTGAGGTAGCGGTAAGTAGAGTCTTAGTCCGAGAAGAGAAAGGTATGCAATTTCCTATCTATTATATTGATAGAACTCTATGCGAGGTCGAAACAAGGAATTCTCACCTAGAAAAATTGGCGCTCGCTTTACTAAGTGCCTCAAGAAAGTTAAAGCCATATTTTCAATACAACCCCATATACGTCGTAACTTCTTACCCACTAAGGAACATAACGTACAAACCCGATCTCTCGGACCGGTTGGACAAATAGGCCGTAGAATTTAGCGGATACGATATCAAATATCGATATCAGATTGCCATCAAATCTCAAATTTTAGCAGACTTTGTGTCACGCCCCAAAAACCGAGGAGCACGACCGACGCTCAACCGAGTGAACCCGACTGAGCAAGCATGTTAGATTTCATTCTATCCAAACTCATCCACGAATGGAGATAATACATATTTTCATTAATTAGACAAAATGGTGTTCACGTCTACAATACCAATTCATTTCCAATAGCTTCATCATTTTTAAAGTCCCAAATGGACAAGTAATATAACCACAACATAACATATTTTGTCTTCCCCAGCACCAATACACAACACACACTATGTCTACGGAGCCTCTATAGATAAATAAGAGTACAATGATAATGCCGGAAACAAGGCCCCGGCTATACCTCAACCATAATACATAAAGAACAAATGATACATGAACCCGGGATGATGTGGGGCTCACCAAGTCAGCTGGGAAGAAGGTGTACTGCTATCACTGATCAATATCTCCTGCTGTGGAACCACCTGCATCCATTTAAAGATGCAGCGCCCCCGGCAAAAGGGACGTTAGTACTGTCGAATAGCACTAGTATGTATAACTAAACACCCTCTCAATAGAATGACAAATAATACAAACAAGATTATCATAATATCAATAAAAGCCTTAATCAACACATCAAACCTCAATTTAGGATCAAGACAATGTTCAAATTAATTTTCATATCTCACTTTGGGAGATTTTTAGTATCGATATACCATTGTCCACAATACCATTATTCACAATACCATTATTCACAAAACCAGTACCACCATACTCTTAGCACGGAGTCCGATCATGACCCAATCAGCTAGGCTATTTCATTAGAGACATCAACCATAATTACTCTCAATATCAATACCACCGTATTTAACACGGAGTCCGATCACGACTAGATCGGCTAGGCTACCCATTAGAGATATCGACCACAATTACAATTTCAATTATAATTTCCAGAACAATCACCACCATGTATGCGGCATGGTGTCCGATCACGACCCGATCGACTAGGCTGTCTTATTTGAGACATCAACCTTTTTATATCAATCATCGCATTTCATAATACTTTCACATCTTTTCATTTCATTGGCACTAGTGGCCATAATTATAAGATAATTCTTGGCACGTTGGCCATATTCAGTATTTCATGCTCACCTTATCAATTTCAAATATCATCCTCATCATCAACAACAAATACAATTCAAATCAAGGTGTGTAGTACACATGTGAGCAATTTAGAGTCTAATGCATATAGAGATATTTCACAAAATTTAGCATAATAGCCTTCATTCGAAGTCGACTTGTAGTCGACACATTATTAATGCACAACCCATACTTGAACATATCCTCAATTGGCAACATAACATGAATAAAGCAATTAGGACACTTATTGATCATTTATCTTTCAACACAAACTTGCTCGGAACGTATATCTTTCAACACAAACCCCTCGGGCCTACATATATTACATGGATATCGTGGGATTCAATTTTAAGAGAAGAGTTTAGCCAACATACCTCACTTGAGCTTCTTTACACTCTAAATATTCCGAAATTCTTAACAACTTCAATCTATTTTAGAAATATAACAAATTAAATCAAAATTAGGAAGATGCTCATGGTTCTAGCTCATTTGAGCCTTTTATCAAACACTAAGTGTGGATTAAGGTTCAAGGTCCTTTTAGGCTTCCATCATCCCAGAACCCAACCTTTACCATTTATAGCTCAACAATCTTTCTACACCCTTTGATAACATATGCATGTAAAATAACCAACCCTCTTGCCCAGAAATTATCTTGCTTATTATCTATTTCTACACAAAATTTGAAATTGAGGGTTAGGTTGTGGAATCTTACCTCTAGGATGAAGACCTAGTGAGTTTCCCTTCTTAATCTTCCAAACCTTGGGCAAGAATTGAAGAACAATTATTAGAGAATACCATCTCACTCTAGGGCACCCTCTCTCACTCTAAAATGTCAGATTATGGCTCACAAATGGCCCAAAGAGTGTGTTTAACGAAATGGGGTCGGATTTTAAAAACCCAAAATGGAGCTTCGGAACAGATTCTGCGGTCGCATATGCGACCGCATAATGGATATGCGAACCGCATATCGGTCGCATAATTACAGACCAAAACGATCAAAAATATGTCTGTGTATGCGGTCACTATGCGGTCCGCATAACTGTTATGCGATCGCATAATGCACCGCATAACAGTTATGCAGTCGCATAGTCGACCGCATAATTGCCCCCAGACTTGCCCTTCTCCTGCTCACTTTTGCGACCATTATGCGGCCCGCAGATTGATTCTGCGATCGCATAATGGACCGCAGAAATGCACTTTTTTCGCCTAAAAAATTCCTTTATTTTCTGGTGCATTGTTCAACTCAAAAAGTCCGAGCCACGGCGAGCCGCATTGTTCAACACGTAAAACCAATTCGGCGCCACAAACCATTATTTTTTTTTGCAAAGTTTTACGGGGCCTTACACTTTGTGCCTGACTTTACGCCGACCTTAATACCCGAAGTTGTAAAGGAATTGTCGTTAACCTCGGGGACTTCCTAGGGAATATGGACCCTCTTTACGGATGGTGCCTCGAACGCAAAGGGGTCCGGACTCGGCATCGTGTTGAAGTTGCCTACGGTAGCATAGTTAAGCAAAAAACTGTGAAATTGACTAACAATTAGGCCGAGTATGAGGCCATGATTGCAGATCTTGAATTAGTTAAAAGTCTGTTGGCCGAGGTGGTCGAAGCTAAGTGTAACTTCCTCCTTGTGGTACATCAAGTCAATGGAACATTCGAAGTAAAAGATGATCGAATGCCAAGGTATTTAGACAAATTGCAGGTAATGCTGCATCGATTCAAGGAATGGACCCTACAATACGTACCCCGAGATCAAAATAGTGAGGCCGATGCCCTGGCTAACCTGGGATCATAGGTTGATGACGATGAATTCAGCTCAGGAACGGTCGTACATCTTATGAAATCGATAGTGGAAGAAGGCCATGCCGAAATAAACTCAACAAGTTTAACTTGGGATTGGAGAAACAAGTATATAGATACTTGAAGACTGGGAAGTTTCCCTCGGATCCTAAAGAATCAAGAGCTTTACGCATGAAGGCAGCCAGGTTCAACCAGTCCAAAGGTACTTTGTTTAGAATAATGTTCGATGGCCCGCTCGCCATATGCTTGGGGTCGGGAGACACCAAATATGTTTTGAGGGAAGTTCACGAAGGCACCTGCGGAAACCATTCGGGGGTAGAATATTTGGTTCGTAAGATAATCAGGGCCGACTATTACTGGATCGACATGGAGAAAGATGCAAAGGACTTTGTACGAAGATGCGACGATTGTCAGAGGCACGCACCAAAGATCCATTAAGCCGTAGAAGTGCTACATTCGGTCTTGTCACCTTGTCCGTTCATGAAGTGCGCAATGGATATTGTCGGTCCCTGCCTGGGCACGTAAGGCTTAATTCATACTGTTTATGACCGATTAGGTTTCTAAGTGGGTCAAATCTCAAGCGTTCGAGAAGGTCCAGGAAAAGAAGTCATCGACTTCATTTGGGACCACATAATATGCTGGTTCGGGATACCAGCCGAGATAGTATGTGATAACAGGAAGCAGTTCATTGGCAGCAAGGTAAATAATTTTTTTGATGACTATAAGATCAAAAAGATCTTATCGACACCCTATCACCCTAGTGGGAACGGATACATCGAATCAACAAACAAGACCATACTAGCCAAAGGGAAATGGAAGGAAATTCTGCCCGAAGTCTTGTGGGCATACAGTACAACCTCTAAATCTAGTACTGAGGCTACTCCGTTTTCATTGGTATAAGGCGCCAAAGCACTAATACCGGTCGAAGTGGGAGAATCGAGCCTTAGGTGCCGATATGCAATCGAAGAATCAAATGGTCAGTCCATGAGCACGAGCCTGGAACTATTGGATATAAGGCGTGAGGTCGCCCTAGTCCGGTTGGCCGCCTAGAAACAGCGGATAGAAAGGTATTACAACCGAAGAGCCAAGCTGCAATACTTCAATATCTGGGACTTAGTGTTATGAAAAGTAACACTGCACACCCGGAACCCAAACGAGGGGAAGCTAGGGCCGAATTGGGAAGGACCATATAGAGTCATCGGGATTACTGGTAAAGGCTCGTACAAACTCGAAGCAGATGACGGTGCACAACTACCGAACAACTGGAATGTGACGCACTTAAAAACAACTCACTCATCCCACGAATTTCATATACTCATACGTGCAATATAATCCTTAACCAGGACTTTTCTTTTTCGAGTCATCCTCGATCTCAACTTCTGCAAGTCATAACCAACCCACAAGTATGCCTCAGACCAAAATTAAAATTTAACACCTAACCATGAAATCAAGTTGTCAATAGCAGACTCCCCCACTTGACTCAAAGCCCTAGATTAAAACACTCCATAATTCACGATACCCATACCCTATTATTGTCATAATACCGTAGTCAATGCCACAAAATTCTTCTCAAGCGCATACAACACCAACCATAAAAATACCCCAAATCATCCGCTAAACTCACAATCATTCTTTTGATACTCAAGTCAACTTTTTCAGCCAGATTCAAATTCAAATCTCCACACATATTCCCCACTGGCAGAAAAAACCCTCCACTCACATTACAAGGAACACACCTACATAGATTACTCTCCAGGAGATAACTCACCTCCATAGCCTCAAATTGGCATCTTGTTATATCTTTTCGCAGCCATAATTTCTACGCAATCACTAAATCTTTCTGAGTCCAAACTCATTAACCAAACATGAGAGTTTAATTTTTCCCAAAATTTAAATATGTGAAAGATCTTTTAAAACATTCACACTCGAGACTGTACGTCACATCAAAATGAAAATCAAGCACCCAATGGCCTTTCCTTTACATTTCACAAAAATGCTTCTCGTCACATTCAAATCATCTTAACACATCCCGCAGTTACATCGTACTCATCACAAGGCCATTCCACCGCTCATCGAGCTACAAATTCCACTCGTAGGGACATTACCATACATACGAGTCCAAATGTAAAAGTTATAACTGAAGCTACCAAGCTTACGCTGCGGTCTAAACCTAGCCTCAAGTCCTCCAGACTGGGCTATCACCAAAACACATAATACACATCTCGAACCTCGTTCATAGAATCACAAGCCGGCGATGCACAGTTGATACTGAGCGCTCATGTGCGCATACGAATACGTGGAAGGAATTCAAAGAGTCATGTCTCAAGCTAAATCAATCCCGCACGATAAAGAAAGAAAGATGGAAAGTATATATTCTAAATGCCATGTAGCCTCTCGAAGATAAGAATGGACATCATCATACCGATCCACAAGACTCTACTAGACACTTGCTCATGACTTGTAGAACCTATGAACCTAGAGCTCTGATACCACCATGTCACGACCCAAAATCCAACTAGTCGTGATGGCACCTAACCCAACCCGTTATATAAGAATTACCAACTATCCAATTTCAATAATAATTATTAAAGCAATTTAAGTAATTAAAGGTCTTAATCTTATACAATCCCCAAGAACTGGTAGTACAAATTATGAACTTCTAAGAATAAACTTTACAAAACGGAATGAAATAAATATATAGTCGGTTTGAATAGTACATAAACAGAGCTTTATAAATCTAAGGCTACCATGAACAAGAGGCAGCTACACATGTACATCTTCAAATCCGGCAACCATCGAGCACATCAACAACAACAACCAATATCTGCATGCAATGTGCAGAATTGTAGTATCAGTACAATCGACCCCATGTACTGAGTAAGTAACAAACCTAGCCTTAGGTTGAAAGTAGTGACGAGCTTCCACCAAGGTCGGGTCCAAGACCAATAGTCCACGATAGTCCATAACAACGTAAAGCAAATAATACAAGAAGTAACTTAGAAATAAAATGCTCAGCTAAATCATGATTTCAAAAATAATAGTTCTTCCTTTAAAGTACATCAGTGAAAACCCAAATCGTTTACCGAAGTTGCCAAAAACATGAATAAGTTTGAAAACAATAACTTTTTCCCAAAATCCTTTCAATAATAAATGAGATAATTCATTTTCTTTCCAGATAACCCACGTAAAAAGAAATACATTACTATGCCCATCTGTCAAAATATGTGTGAGAAATCATGAATGATGTGATGTTGTACAACATGAGAAAAAATACATCTCTATGCCTGTATGTCATGTGTGCATGCCAATGTGATGCAACTCAGTGATAAAATCATAAACAGCCTCTCGGGCAGACATCACAATCACTTGTATACAGCCCCTCGGGCTTACCTCACAAGTACTCGTAAACAGCCCATCGGGCTTACCTAACAATTACTCGTAAACAGCCCCTCAAGTATACCTCACCATCTCTCATGCCTCCCAGTCACTCAGCACTCGACACTCGCACTCAGTAGGTAACTGCGCTCACTAGGGGTGTGTACAGGCTCCGGAGGGGCTCCTACAGCCCAAGCGCTATAATCTGCACGGACAACTCACGTGCTGCTCGGACAACTCACGTGCTATAATATCATATCAGAATCCGCACGGACAACTCACGTACCATAATAAGCCAATAAGGCCTTCTGCACGCAGGCAGCCCCGATCAATATAATAGTAATAATATATATAAAGCCAACATGGCCTGCTGCGGCGTGCAGCCCGATCCCAAAAATATCCTCACAATCAGGCCCTCGGCCTCCCTCAGTCATCAATATCTCCAGTCTCTCTCTCATGGGCTCACAATGTCACGAGAATAGCCCAAAAATGATGATACGATGTATCAATGAATAACAACAGAGACTGAGATATGATATGTAATGAAATGGATATGACTGAGTATGAATTTTTAATTTAAAACAAATAATTCATAACAATATGACCTCTGTGGGTCCCAAAATACTGGCACATAGCCTCAACATAATTTTTAATATGCTTTTCAGCTCAAGTTCTTTAACACATAAAACCGCATGGAGAATGCCAAGATTATTTAACTACAAAATTCCACAGAAATAATTATGTCACAATTTCTATAGTGCACGCCCACATGCCCGTCACCTAGCATGTGTTTCACCTCCCAACAATTCGCATAATACATATATTCTGGGTGCATACCCTCAGCTCCAAGATTAGAAGAGTTACTTACCTCGAACAAGCCAAATCCAATGCCGAGCAAGCTAAATAATGCTCCAGAAATCCCATTCTGCGCGTATCAACTTCCGAACGGCTCGAATCTAGTCACAATTAATTTGATTCAGCCACATAATTTATAGGAATTAATTCCATATCAAATACTAATATTTTCCACAAAATCCGAAATTACGCCTCAAAAATCACCCGTGGGACCCACGTCTCGGAATCCGACGAAATTACGATAACCCATCCAATTACAAGTTCAACCACACTAATTTCACTCAAACCGACTCCAAATCGGTATTCAAACTTGAAAATTTTGTTTTTTGTGACATAATAGAAATTTCCTTTTATTTCTCTTGAAGATTCGATAAATTTACACAAAAAATGAAGATTAATTCATGAAATATAATCACAAGAGAGTCAAGAACGCTTACCCCAAGTTGTGCGGAAATATTCCTCTCCAAATTGCCCAAACCTCTCTCCAAAATTTGAAAATGGGTGAAAATTACGAAACCCCGAATTTAAAGGGTTCTGCCCAGTAAATCCGCATCTGCGCACAATATTTGCGCACATGTGCCTCCGCTTGTGCGAGAAAAATGTCGCATTTGCTGACTTCACTTGCCTGCCCAGTTTTCGCTTCTGCGCACATCCTCCCGCATCTGCGCTCACGCAGGTGCGGAATGTTCCCTCGCACCTGCGACCAATGCCTCACAACCCTCTGCCCGTATCTGCACTCCTTCTCGCATAGGTGCGATTCCGCACCTGCGCACCTCGCTTCAGCATACCCCTACGATTAATTTTTCGCAGGTGCGATTACATCAGAAGGCTTTAGTTCCAGCAGTCTTCCAAATTCAAATATCAATCAGTTAACCATCCGAAACTCACCCGAGGCCCCCGAGACCTCAACCAACTATATCAACAGTCCCATAACATAACACAGACCTACCCGAGGCCTCAAATCATACCTAACAACATCGAAACGACGAATTACACCTCCATTCAAAATCAACAAACTTTGAACTTTCAAATTCTACATCTTGTGGCGAAACACATCAAATCAATCCGGAATGACTTAAATATTTTCACACAAGTCACATTTAACATTATAGACCTATTCCAATTTTCAGAATCGGATTCCGACCCTGATATCAAAAAGTCAAACCCCCGGTCAAACTTTCCAAAACTTCAACTTTCGGCAATTCAAGACAAATTCTACTACGGACCTCCAAAAAATTTTTCGGATACGCTCCTAAGCCCGAAATCATCATACTGAGCTATTGGAATCATCAAAACTCTATTCCGAGGTCGTTTACACATAAGCCGACATCCGGTCACTATTTTAACTTAAGCTTTAAACCTTGGAATTAAGTGTTCCCATTCATTCCAAAACCTCACCGAACCCGAACCATTTACCCCGGCAATTCACAAAACAATTGTAAAGTACTATTTGAGCAGTAAATAGGAAAACAGGGTTGTGATATTCAAAAAAATCGACCGGGTCATTATAGAAGCTCTCGTGATGAAGTATCAAAGCCTACAAAAAGATGAAAATGTGAGAAAAATCAAAACCTAAGTAAAGTTCAAAGGAATGTAATGATGCCTTACTTGATTCAGCGGTTGCTGCGCCTCATTATAAAGGCACGACACGTTCACCTCATTTATTTTTGCCTGGTCCTCCTCGGTCACCAGGAATCAGAGGTAGCTAGCTATCCCCACGGGCGCAGACAGGACCCGAGAATCCTCTAGGACGGTCAGAATAATCAATCTCTTGCGACCGGGGTCCACACTCGGAGAAGGGAACCAGTTGATCAATTTCGGGCTCGAACTCAGCCCGCCAGCTTCCGAGGATGTGTCCTTCGGAACTTCTAGGTCGCTCAGTCCGGAGAGATCTTCCAAAGCGGACGAGTGCACACCGTCAAAAGAGGAATGAAGGGGATTGTCCACGCCATGGACCCTTTCATTGGACTCTTCCTTTCCCGTTTGGGCCTCCTCAAGCATGGACTTGGTGTAGGATGGCGTCCCCAAAATCTCTATTATACCGGGCGCCTCGTTCGAGGAGGAGCCTCTTTCTTGGGGAGTCCCACCCTGGGTCTCCATATCGACCACTCATGTATGAGGGAGGTCTGCCTCACGAGTTTCCCCCTCGGATGCCTTTTTCCCCCGAGAAGGGTCATCCCATGGGTGACGAAAATGAGATCTTCCTCTAGCTCGTCCCTGAGCCGGAGAAGAGAATTGGAGTCAGGCACCCATGAACTAGAACTTTTTCTGGACTTGTGAGCCACCCTTTTCTTTGGTTTCTTCGTCTCAGGGCCCGGGGAGCCCGAAGGTTTCCTTTTCCTTTCTTCTTTTCCTATGCGGCAGCCCCGAGCTATCCTGCAACTGAGGGATCATCGGACAAGGGCACGTCCTCGTCCCCTTCCAAAGGCCTAAGTTCAGTGGTCTTAGTCAAACCTGCAACAACAAAGGGGAAAAAGTCAGTATATTGTAAGTAAGAAGTATGGTATTAACTATCCAGAGACATGCCTTACCATGAGAACGGGCCTCCCATCAGCCCTTCGAAAGACTGCGCCATGCACGTTTTGGGTACGTCATCTGTGTATAGATGTCCACGATCCATTCCTTTGCTGGGGGACTGCATTGGAACACGGGCGACGGCTGTACAATCATAAGTATGAATGAGAAGGGAGAAATAAAATAAAAAAAGAGAGAATGCACTTACGATATGTGTTCCACTTCTCATGGAATGGCATGAAACTCGGGGGGAATCACGTCTTCGTCCTTCACCCCAACGAAGTGTCCTTGCCAGCCCTGGTCTCGATCTTCGTCAATGCTCGAAAAGGGGGCCTTGCTAGCCCGACGAGTAAGCTTAATCAGTCCCCCTCGAAAAAATTGGGGACTATATAGATGAAGTAAATGACAGTTCATGAACCGACGAGACTCGGACTTATTCACGAAGTAGCAAAGGAGGATCACGATCCTCCATAGAGATGGATGGATTTGCCCGAGCCACACCTCGTACCTATTGCAAAAATCCCGTGCAATCGAGTCCACCGGGCCTAGTGTGAAGGGGTAAGTGTAAACATTTAAGTACCCCTCCACGTGGGTAATATTGGCGACCTCGGGCCCGAGGATTACGACATCCTTGTCTTCCCATTGCAGTACTTACGGACCACGAGAAGGATATCTAAGGTTACGGAATATATGTACCTTGATGCTCCTTCACCCCAGGAATAAACATTTTTAAGGGAGGTTCGGGGGTCGGTTCGTTGGCATCCACCTCGGGAGAAGCCCTTTCAAGGGCTACTATTTCAAAAGCAGCCGCCTCTGTACCGGAGGCCGTTTGGGAAGATGAAGAGACGACTTATTGAGGACGAATTTGGATGTTTTAGCCATTTTTATCTAGAGAAGTTTGATGATAGATGAAAATTTAAAGAAAGAAGGTGAAGGTTTGGAAGAACGAGTTTGAAGGATGAAGAACATAGTATGAATATTTGAAGGAAATCTGGGTAAAAACGTGGAAACCTCTATGAAAGTTGAAGAACAAGGATGAAGATATGAAGGTTTGGAAGAAGTTTGATGATAGCTGGAAAACTCGAGAGAAAAGCTTGGTCGAAAAGTAGAAAAAGAACAAATGATGGAAGCTTTTATAGGAAAACAGGCGAGACTTCGCATTCGGGGGCAACCAGCCGATGATCGACACGTGTCCGAAGTCAGAACAACACGACTGATGGGACGTTCGGCTCCTTCGTTGTAATGTACGAAGGAAGAAATCGGAGAACATCTATCGTTTCCCATTGTTTTGGCAAACCTACTCTCTGAGAAACGAGGGGACTATCTGAATACGGGTAAATACCTTGTCCAATAAGCACCCAAATTTTCCGGTGAGGCAAACGGAACAAGGACGTGACTGCAAGGAATCAGAAATAGAATCAGGAGCCTCCCGTATCAGGGCCCGAGTAAAATACCTGCCCTCGGAGCCATCGAGACCATATCCCCCGAGTCCGGTTCGAGTCCCGAGACCTCGGAGAGCATTACCAAATGACCGCACATTATTAACAAAGGGTCGTGATATCCGTGCCTAACTGGATATCACGCCATGAATCACGGCCCGTATCGGTAAAAAATTAGTGACTAGCGAAAAGGAAGATTTTTACCTTTCTTAGGATTGTATCTAGGGTAAAACTCCCCTATTATATAAAAGGGAAGCTAATTATTCATTACACACACTGTAACACGCATATCAAGGCAATATACTTTTGTTCTCTCTGTTTTTAAAAGTTATTCAAAGTTCTTATTTTTGTTCGTAAGTTCTTCGTAAGTGCAAGCTCGGAACCGAAGGCAGGTTCCTAGTTAAGTCTTTAACCAAGCTCGGGCTCACTATCATCATTGATTTGGGTATTTATTATATTTTTTATTTGATTTATCTATCGACATTAATCACTTGTATTGAATTAGTCCACACGTATAAAATCAATTGTTATTCAATTTTTAAGGGTAAACAAGCATGATACACATACTAGCATATAGAGAGAGAGAACTTGTGCCTTTCCCAATCCGTTTGCGTATCTTTTGGTGTTAAGATAAGTGTAAATTGAACCTAAAAGTAGTATACGCCTGGCCGAGAATGATTCTGAGAATTTATATTATTCCAAAATTGTAGACAAAGTCACATGCAAACATATCTTTAACACTGCTTTGATCTCCTTCTCGTCCACTTTGTAAACTTGTTAGTATTCTCAATATTGAACAAGTTTCAACATTTGAAAATCCTCGAATTTCAACTTTTGACGAGTCATTTTCATACGGGTAATTAAGGATCACAACAAGACCATATAGTTTGGACGATTTTTGGAGAAAAAAATCTCAAGAATCTTTGAATAGAAAAGGGAGGTAAGAGGGAGATAAAATACTTTGTGCCCTGATCAGATGGGCCAGTGATTTGGGGAGCAATTTAATAATTATGGGATTTGTATCTTCCTATACACTATTTGAAACTGTATTACCCTTCCTACTCAAGTTTCAATTTAATTACATGGTCACATACACTTCACTAATTATATACAAATAAGTTTTAAATGAGTATCCCTTTATATTAGGAATTGAATAAGGAATATCAGCTATTTCCTTATCCCTTTATACTTGCCCACTCTCTCCCTCCGTCTCTCTCTCCGTCTCTCTCTATCTCTCTCTCTTCGTCTCTCTACTCTCCTTCTCTATTTTTTTCCAATTTTTCTTCATTTAGTGTTCTCTATTTTTTTTAAATATTTTTTTGTTGCATATAGTTTTAATGAAATTCTTTAATGGATTTCAATCGTTTTAACGTAGCAATTTTCTTTCATGTTACACGCTATCGGTGTTCAAATTAAAATTATCAATCAATAAATTTTGAAGGTGTTTGACTCTCCACTATTGACACCCATTAAAAAGCTTTGAAGCTTTGAAATCAAATTTGGGTTTTCAAAAGCTATTATTTGTTTGGATTGGGTATTATTGCAAATAATCGGGAATATTGTTTGGAGTTTATATCTCAATTTTGAGAGTGTTTGGTGAAGATTAGACTTGATTTTGGTTGAATTTCAGATTGAAACTCGGAGAATACGAAGAAGAACACATGACATACAATATACTTACGAAATTGTAGTAAAGTTGTAATATAATTATATGTAAATTGTAGTATACTTTTGAATTTCTAGTATGAACTAGGTGAAAAGGAAAAAAAGGTAAGTCAGTTAAGAAAAGCAAGGATTCTGCAACGAAAGAAACAATTTATATTCCTTAAGGAAAACCATGCTGGCAACTAAGAAATGCAAAATACTTCTGCAATTAAAAAGAATAGTTGATATGCCAACTATGGAAACGACGCAACATTCAAATGCGTACTTAGCAAGAAAGGATATTTCATTTAAAATTCTGAATTATCTTCATATGAAGCGTAGCTTCACTGCCAATGAATTTTGGCTCTCAATGGGGAAATTAAGGCAGCAGAGAATAATAGAGAAATTGAGGGGAGGAGAGAAAAAAAGGAAAATGGTGTAACTAAATCCTCTATTTAAGGCACTAATAATAGATTGAGAGTCTTTTAAGGTGGATTATATATAATTTGTAAGTAATCCTTGTTTAGGGCATGTAATATACAAAATTAGAACAATTTTGATAAATAAGTTTCAAATATTGTATATAAGCGAAAAATTCCAGTTTTATCCGCAAAACGAAGGGCTTTTCCAGCTTTCCAACGGCAAAAATGCAAACCCATATCTTTAAAAGCTAACCTGAGTTCTTGCTAAGTTTCCCATCTTTATTCTTATCATATTTCTTGAGCATACCTTTCACTTGCTCTTCAGTTAGTGGGTAACTCACACCTTTAGAAGGGATGAACCAAGGCATTTTTTTCTTTCTTCTTTGGTATAATTTTTCTCTGTCTCCTTAGGCATATAAGGAAAGTGGTGGATAAATTTCCAACAAGGGACGCTTCATATATATAAAAGGCCAGCTTAGATTCCGTGATAAGTCATTTTCTATGCGACTGTTTTTGCTCGGATAAAGATTAAGAATTTATTCTTTCTTTAACCGTTTCCTTCTTCCTTTAACTAATTATTAGGATGAATGTGTATTAATGCAAACTATGTTAAGGTAAAAAGTAACTAAATAATCTTAATTAAATATCTAATAATTCTCTTTTGCTTAGATGCTTTTAAACTTTTGAAGATCTTTCAGTATCTTTGAACCCTTGTCCTTCACGCTGAATTTGATAAAAAAGTTGAAGCAAGAAGAGGAATATAAATATATTAGACTATTAGAGACCAATAAAGCAGGCTTGTTACCACATTAAAATAAACATGCCTAATGTTAATTTAATTAATTTCTTGAAAACTTTTATTGGGAAATATCGATGACTCGATAATTCTACCAAAGTAATGGCATTACCTAGAGATTTAAAATGAATAATTTAGCAAGTCAATCCATTTGATTGAAAAATTAACTTTATGGGCGGCATGGGTTGTCGTAGAATGGTAAGTACTCATTCATCCTTAATTAAAGGCTATAACTTGAATCCTAAATATGAAGTTACACATCACTTTATTCCTCCCTGTCGAACTTTTCGACGCGAATCAGGATATAATTGAACTCCAAGGCGGATACCATATAGGAGGTCGGTGTTATGAATCAAAGCATCTGACGAATAATTAAGGTGAGGGGCATCTCAAAGGCGAGACTATTACAACTTTTGATTTAGGGTCCCAAAATTTTTGAAGTCCAAAAAAGTTTTAACAGTAGATTTTATTATTTTATTTTTGTTTGACAATATTAAAGTTTGTAAAAAAAGAAAAGAAAGTACAAAATCTTTACACAAATAGAAAGAAAGGAGATTGCTTACTTTTTAAAAGTGAAAATATTTTAAAACTTTGAACTAATTTAACTACTCAAATCTTCGTATTACTAAATAAATTTTTTTATAATAAGATCTAAGGTAATATATTGCAAGTACATAACTAATATCTTATTAACTTAATTTTACAAAATCTTACCAATATTATGTCTTGTAATACTACAATATAAACAACCAATAAATTCTATCAAAAACATTAAGCCCATTATTAAAAGTTTGGCCTTAAGCTATATGTCACTAACTTATAGAAGGCTTGAGAAATATTCCCACAAATGTTACATAGTTATTTTAAACGCAACAAAAAAGCCATAACAAGAGCAACACTAGAGAACATGGATCCAAATTAACCTATAGGTTATGATGATGTCCAATAACATCCCCGCTAGGCAAGCCAACTAATGATTTAAATATATATTTATTTGTTTAAAAATTATCCGAGTAATAAAACTCGAAGTACTTGCAAAAATTAAGACAATGTGAGAAATAAGATAAATTAAAACCCAAGTAAAATAATTAAATCCAAAAATTCTACTAGTGTGTGCCAAGACCTGGTGTCACGAGTATATGAGCATCTAGTAGATTATACAAAATATCATTACCCAAAATCCCACCACAGGCGTCGCGATGGCACTTAGTCTCTGAGACTAGGTGAGCCGATTTTAATAACAATTCAAGCTGTTTTTTTTTTTAAAAACATATAATTTAATACAACCTCTCAAGACTGGTAATACTGAGCCACAAACTCTAACTGAATACATGGAATGATCTCGAAAATCGAATATACAATACTGTTCGATTAAGAAATTAACAGTACAATAAAAATAGAAAGACTCCAAGGGACTGCGACGACCAAGAAACTCTACCTTAAGTCCTTTCGATCACACTCTAACTTTGTCCGAGTCCGATACCTCCAATATCCGGCTCGGCAAAAAAATATACAAAAGTGTAGTTTGAGTACACCACAGTCGGTACCTAGTAACTATCAAGACTAACCTCATTGGAGTAGTGATGAGGTACAGTCAAGACACTCACTAGTCTAATAATTTGTGCAATATAATATACAAAAATAATAGGAAAGAAATAACAATGATGGCAACACTAATCAACCAGTGATATACACAGCAAGACAACACCATTAATATTGCTCAACAAATAATGAATACAAGTACACCCAATTAATCAAGTCCTTCAAATATCAATCTTTCGCCTATATGCTTTTCAAATAATCTTCACGATATAATACTTTCCAATAAATATATTTCGAATACAGTCCCTTCAAATAAATACATTTCAAATATAATTCTTTTAAATAAATCTCTTTGAAATAAGTCCTTCAAATAAATATCTTCAAATATAATTCTTTTAAATAAATCTCTTTCAAATATAATTCCTTCAAATAAATATCTTCAAATATAATTCTTTAAAATAAATCTCTTTCAAATATAATTCCTTCAAATAAATATCTCCCGAATATAATTCCTTCAAGTAAAAGTCACCATGTGACACCTCATTTATCTTTCCTGGTGTAAGAAATATATTCAATATATCACATCAATAGCACGCAATACCTTCGTGCATTTGTCTCATTCTCACCCAATGTATATATGTAAATCAAATCAATTGGCACGGCAACACCCTTCGTGCATTTATCTTTTTCTCACTGTGCATATATATAACAGTACCAACTAGGTGGGAGAAATGCCAATAACAATAAAAGAAGTAAAGTGGGAGGCACACGGTCAGCAACCATAACTACAAGTCATACAGAAAACATAAGTACATAATAACAGCTCAAGATAAAGGCATGAATGTATATACAATAAGAAGATATCACAATATAACGTATGTCTCTCGTCCTCGCCTGCACGGAAATACCCTTCGTGCCATGAACATATTATAATATAAAAATAATGACACGGCATCACCCTTCGTACTTTTACTCTCATCCTCACCTGATAATGTAAATAAAATGGCACGGTATCACCCTTCGTGCTTTACACTCTCAATGGCAAGGCATCACCCTTCGTGCTTTACACTCTCAAATGCCACGGCATCACCCTTCGTGCTTTACACTCTCCCTCATATGATAATATAATTCAAATAGAACGACATTACCCTTCGTGCTTTACACTCTCAAATGGCACGACATCACCCTTCGTGCTTTACACTCTTCCTTACCAAGCACATGTATATTATTAACAAGCAAGGTAGGAAGAATAAATAACATCAAGGAGATTGTTTAAACCACAATACAATATAACAATTCATATCACAATTTGCCACTGACCACAACCAAATTTCCAATATGTAGTAGAATCAATAACTTTCTCAACAAATAGCCCAAGGCTCCACACAACATATATAAAACCTCAAAACAATCAATAGAGGTAAAAAATACTCAGTATAGGGCAACGCCTTCATTAATCCAAATTCTTGATAATTATTTTAACTCTTCAATTTAAACTTATTTAATAAATATTTGCAGATAAGGATTCCATCATGAATTTAATTCCAAGAAAAATATCATATCAACAAACACACAGAATTCACATAAAAATCCAAGTGAAAATAACACCAAATTATCATATAAAATATAAAGTTGACAAATAAGGAATGAGGCGTGACAATTCAAGGATTTACTAAATGCCAACAATTATCCAATTTAATACATAAAAATACCTAAAACTTTAAACCAATAAATTTGCACATATAAGCCCAAGTACGTACTCGTCACCTCTCGTACACGGATTCCAATCACACAATTTTCACATAAGACTCAATGCCTAAGGGGTAATTCCCCCTGAAGGTTAGGCAAGATACTTACCTTTTTGAAGTTATGCCGATATTTCAAAATCGCCTTCTTGCTTGAATTGACCTCCGGACAGCTCAAATCTATCCAAATTAATTGTATAAATTCCGGATAATAAAACACCAACTTAAAATTTTATTCTAAAAAGTCAACGCGGGGCCCACCCCTCGAAACTCGACAGAATTTTTACGAAATCCAAACACCCATTCCGATACAAGTTCAACCATACCAAAATTATCAAATTTCGATAATGGATCGACCTTCAAATCTTAAATTGAAGTCTATAGGATTTCTACTATTTTCAACACAATTCACTAATTTAGTGATAAAAACAATAATAGATTCATGTAATTTAACCAAAATCAAATTAGGAATTCTTACCCACAAATTTTTCCTTGAAAAACTCTGGAAAATCACCTCACCCGAGCTTCCTTGGTCCAAAAATGGAAGAATGAGATGAATTTTGGACTTTATTCTGCTGCCCAGGGGTTTGTTCTTCGCGTTCGCGACCCTTCCCTCGCGTTCGCGATGAACAAATTCTCTAACAACCATTTTCAAACTCTTCTCAAATAGCCTCTAGTATAATAGTCATAACCTTTTGTAAAAAAACTCCAAATGATGAATGGTTTAACTTTCTGAAACCTAGATTCCAAGGATTATAACTTTCATTTGTTGCTCATCTCCCCTTTCCTTATAGATTGCGAGATATAAGCTTCTAAAATCAGCCCTATGCAATAGAGATTTCCAAACTCTTCCCAAATAGCCTGTAGTGTGTACACCATAACTTTTTGTACACAACTCCAAATGATAAATGGTTTACTTTTATGAAAACTAGACATAAAGGGCTATAACTTTCATTTTTAGATCATCTCCGAATTTCTTATAGATTGCGAGATATGATCCTCTAAAATTAGACCAGTGCAACAGAGATTTCCTTCTTTGCGAACGCGAGAGTCTCTTCATGAACGCGACGAACAAAATCCTAGAAGCCAAATCTTTCTTCGCGAACTCGAGAGGCTCCTCGCAAACGCGAAGAACAAGACCAGATATCATAAAATCAGCATCCAAAGTAACCCAGAATGATTCGAAACACACCCGCAACACACATGAGGCCCCCGGGACCCCAACCAAATATACCTACAAGTCCTAAAACATCATACGAACTTAGTCGAGGCCTCAAATCACATCAAACTTTGCTAAAAACATGATTCACACCCCATTCAAGCCTAATGAAACTAAGAAATTCCAACTTCTACATTCAATCCCGAAACCTATCAAATCAAGTCTGATTGACCTCAAATTTTGCACACAAGTCATAAATGGCATAATGGAGCTATTTTATATTTCAGAATCGGATTTTGATCCTGATATCGAAAAGTCAACTCCCCAGTCAAACTTCTAAACTTAACTTTCTATTTTCTTGATTTCAAGCCTGATCAATTACGAACTTCCAAATAAATGTCTGGACACACTCCTAAGTCCAAAATCACCATACGAAGCTATTGACATTATCAAAATTCCATTCCGGAGTCGTTTGCTCAAAAGTCAAACTCCGGTTAAACTTTAGAAATTCAAGCTTTATAAAATCAAACCTTTTATTTTATTTTAGGTTTTTCAAAAACTAACGAAAAACGTGCCTACGCACCTCGGCATAAATTTAAATTTTGTACATAAGTCATAAATATTTTTACGAAGTTGATCGAACTCTCAGAATCCAAATCGGGACCCGGTATCAAACAAATCCAATTATGGCCAAATTTAAGAATTCTTTAAACCTTTAAATTTCTAGTTTCCATCAAATGGCGATAATTCCAGGTAGGGACTTCCAAATTTGATTTCGGGCATACGCCCAAGTCCCAAATCACGATACAGTCCCACCGAAACTGTCAAAACACTGATCTGAATCCGTTTACTCAAAACATTAACCGAAGTCAACTCAAATGAGTTTTAAAGGCAAAATTTTATATTTTCTTTGGTTTTTTCACATAAAAGTTTTTGGAAAAAGATACGGATTACGCACGTAAATCGAGAAAGGTTGAATGGAGCTATTCGATGTCTCGGAATACATAAATGAAAGTTAAAAATTAAAAATGACATCGGGTCATCACACAAAATTCTAAATATTGTCTGAAATAAAAATAGACAGAATACAAATACAAGAAGAGGCACTAGTTGCTGTAGTGTGGCTCAGAAAGGCAGCTGACCACTAAGCCCATGGATAACGTGGGTGCGCTCCGATAGGTCCTCCGATAGTACCTGTCTCAGGTCCTTCACAAAAAGTGCAGCAAGCATAGCTTGAGTACATAAACAACGTATACCTAGTAAGTATCAAGCCTAATCTCAAAGAAGTAGTGACGAGAGGTCAACTTTGACACTCACTATGGGTCAATAATATTTAATTAAACATGATTTTTAGATGAACAACAATAAGTTTCTAAAC
Organism: Nicotiana tomentosiformis; assembly: GCF_000390325.3. Classification (NCBI taxonomy): domain Eukaryota; kingdom Viridiplantae; phylum Streptophyta; class Magnoliopsida; order Solanales; family Solanaceae; genus Nicotiana; species Nicotiana tomentosiformis. Next base: position 121,680,668 of record NC_090815.1, on the reverse strand, counting down.
AAGCAGAAATAATTAATTCCTTACTTTCCAATAATTTCTAATTTATCAATTAACTTCACAAGCGGCAATTAAAGTATCAAGGTATCATATAATTATTATTATTAGGCACGAATTCAGCCGAGGTCATACGGCCCGATCCAGAGTGTCATGTACACTGCCGAGGGACGTGCGGCGCGATCCATAAATGCATCTATACTGCCGAGGCGTTCGGCCCGCTCTACAAGAAAGGAGGACATTTTCTTATGAACCCCGGAATGAGAAGTTATTATAATATTAACACGTAGGATGTTCAATCTCTATTAACAATTCAATAATTTACACAAAATTTTGAGTATATGAAGTTTCGGTCTTTTACTATTTCCTCAAATAATTTGCAATAAAATTCTAGTAATTTAATTATATAAAAGGAGCAATTATCACAAGTAATTCTTGATTTGAGTCCTAAACTACCCAGACATTAACATAATTAGTAGTTACGCAGGGACTCTCATCACCTCGTGCGTACGTAGCCCCCACAATTCGTAGCAATTATTAATATGAATCACATATGGGGTAAATTCCCTTTTACAAGGTTAGGCAAGAGACTTACTTTGTCTCAAAGCTCACTTCCGATCACGATAGCGTGTAAAAATCCCAGTTCGGTGCAGAATAATCTGAAACTATCCAAATGTTATATAAAATAATTAATACATGCTCAATAATTCGAAATTAGGCTATTAAATTAATTACCCAACCCAAAATGATAAAATTCATAATATTCACCCCGGGCCCACGTGGCTGGATTCCAGAAATATTTGGAGGAAATTGTTACCCATAATCTCAAGAACTCAAATATACAATTTCCATCCAATTCCATAACCATTTTCGTAGTTAAAATTTTATTGTTTTTGTAAAACCCTAGGTTTTTCATCTAAACCCTTGATTCTCAAGATTTACAGGTTATAATCTACCCATAATCTATGTATTTAACTCAAAGTGTGTAGAATTAACTTACCTTCAAGTTTCTAGTTGAAATCCTCTCTCAAAAAGCTCTAAAATCACCCAAGAATGGAAGAAATGGGGTTAAAAATGGTGGAATCCCGTTTTTAAGACATTTTGCCCAGCATTGCTTACCCCTTCTTCGCGAACGCGGTTAGTGCCTCGCGTTCGCGAAGGCAAAATTCACTGCCTTAATTTTAGCCTTCGCAAATGCGACAGGGGTCTCACGAGCGCGAAGCCTTAATGGCCTGCCCTTCGCGAACGCGTGAGCTCTCTCGTGAACGCGTAGGGTAATTTCACCCCGGCCCCAATCCTCCTTCGCGAACGCGAGTAGACCTTTGTGAATGTGTAGGACAAAACTCCCAGGCTTCGCGAACGCGTCACTCTCCACGCGAAGGAAAATTGCCTAGTTCCCACTCTTCCTTCTTCGCGAACACGAGATTCCTTCCGCGTTCGCAAAGAAGGAAACCATAACTGAAAATTCTAGTTTTTCCAACTTAGCTCCGGGTGGTTCAAAACTCACCCGAGCCCCCCGGTTCCCCGTCCAAATGCACCAACAAATCTGAAAACATAACACGGACTTGTTCGAATTTCGAAATACGTAAATCAACAACGAAACTAAGAATCGCACCCCAAAACTGAATTGGATCAAAATATGAACTTCAACTTTCTAAATTTCTCCAAACACGCCGAATCATACTTATACTACCCGGAATGACATAAAATTTTGCGTGCAAGTCTTAAATCACCATACGGGACTATTCCCAGGCTCGGAATTCCAAACGGAATTCAATTATTCCAAAACATACTCCAAACCAAATTTAAAGAACCTTAAACCTTTAAATAGTTGAGTTTTCACTATTAAGCGCCGAAGCGCTCGCGGGTTGTCCAAAACCCGATTTGAATATACGCCCAATTCCAAAATCATCATACGAACCTATTGGAACCGTCAAATCTTGATTCCGGGGTCATTTTCTCATAATATTGACCGAAGTCAAACTTGGGCCTTTAAAGCCAAATTAAGAAACCAAGTGTTTCGATTTCAACCCGAACACTTCCAAATCCCGAACCAACTATCCCCGCAAGTCATAAATTAATAAAAGCATATACGGGGAGCTTTATTTAGGGGAACAGGGTTCTAAAAGTCAAAATGGCCGGTTGGTTCATTACATTCTCCACCTCTTAAACAAACGTTCGTCCTCGAACGGGTTTAGAATTTTACATAGAGTGCTGAATAAGTGTGGATATCTGCTCCGCATGTCCTCCCAAGTCACTTCCTCTACTGGTTGGCCCCTCCACTTGACTTTAACTGCAGTAATCTTCTTGGACCTCAACTGGCGAACATGTTTAATCAACAATGGCAACTGGTTCCTCTTCATAACCCAAGCTCTTATCTAGCTTAACCGTGCTGAAGTCTAACACATGCGATAGGTCGGCATGATACTTCTGGAGCATAGATACATAGAAAACCGGATGAACTCCTGATAGACTGGGAGGAAAAGCAAGCTCATAAGCAACCTCCCCAACTCGTCTCAACACCTCAAAGGGTCCTATAAACCTTGGGCTCAACTTGCCCTTCTTCCCAAATCTCATGATTCCCTTCATCGGCGAAACCTTAAAGAGAACTTTTTCACCCACCATAAACGATAAATCATGCGCTTTCAGATCCGCATAACTTTTCTGCCTGGACTGTGCTATACGAAGTCGCTCCTGAATTAATTTTAACTTTTCCAAGGTATCCTTTACCAAATCAGTACCATGTAACATAGCCTCACTGGCTTCAAACCATCCTATGGGCGAACGACATCGCCGACCATATAAAGCCTCAAATGGAGCCATCTCGATGTTGGATTGGTAGATGTTGTTATAAGCAAACTCGTCCAAAGTCAAGAAACGATCCCACTGACCTCTAAAGTCAATTACACACGCCCTAAGCATATCCTCCAAAACTTGAATTGTCCACTCCGACTGCCCGTCGGTCTGCGGATGAAAGGCTGTGCTGAGCTCTACGCGGGTCCCTAATTCACTCTATACTGATCTCCAGAAATGTAAAGTAAACTAAGGGCCTCTATCTAATATGATAGAAATTGGCACACCGTGCAACCGAACTATTTCCTGAATATAAATCTGGGCTAACCTCTCCGAAGTATACGTAGTTACAACCGAAATAAGTGTGCCGACTTGGTCAACCTGTCGACAATGACCCAAATTGCATCAAACTTCCGCAAGGTCCGCGGCAACCCAACTACAAAGTCCATAGTAATGCGTTCCCATTTTCACTCTGGTGTAGTCATCTACTGAAGTAGGCCACCTGGCCTCTGGTGCTCATATTTAACTTGCTGGCAATTTAGACACCTTGCTATATACTCAACTATATCCCTTTTCATCCTTTGCCACCAATAATGCTGCCTCAAGTCGCGATACATCTTCGTAGCACCTGGATGAATAGAATACCGAGAACTGTGTGCCTCCTCTAAAATCCTTTTCCTCAGTCCATCCACATTAGGAACATATAAACGATCCTGGAGTCGCATAGAACCATCTGCGCCAATAGTAACTTCCTTGGCACTACCCCGTAGTCGTTTCTCAAAGAATTATTATGTGTGGATCATCATACTGGGGAGCCTTGATCTGATCAAATATTGAATACTGGGCCACAACACACGCAAGAACTCGGCTGGGCTCTGAAATATCTTGCCTCACAAGTCTGTTAGCTAAGGACTGAATATCCAAAGCTAATGGCCTCTCCTCTGCTGAAATGAAAGCCAAACTACCCATACTCTCCGCCTTTCTACTCAAGGCGTCTGCAACTACATTTGCTTTGCACGAATGATACGAGATAGTAATATCATAATCATTTAGTAACTCAAGCCATCTGCGCTGCCTCAAATTTAGGTCCCTCTACTTGAACAAATGTTGTAAATTGCGATGATCAGTGTAAACTTCACAAGACATCCCATAAAGATAATGCTTCGAAATCTTAAGAGCATGAATAATCGCAGCTAACTCCAAATCATGTATCGGGTAATTCTTCTCGTGGGGTTTTAGCTGACGTGAAACATATGCAATAACTCACCCCTCCTGCATTAATACACAACCCAAACCAACATGTGAAGTGTCACAATACATTGTATACATCCCCGAACCAGAAGGCAACACTAACACTGGTGTTGTAGTCAATGCTGTCTTGAGCTTCTGAAAGCTCACCTCATAATCATCGGACCATCAGAACGGAGCACCCTTCTGGGTTAATTTGGTCAAAGGTGCTACAATAGATGAATATCCCTCCACGAACTGTTGATAATAACCTGCTAAGCCTAGGAAACTCCTGATCTCAGTCGCAGAAGTGGGATGATGCCAATTCTGAATTACCTCGATCTTTTTGGGATCAACTTTAATACCCTCGCCCGATACAATATGCCCAAGAATGCTACAGAATTTAGCCAAAACTCACATTTTGAGAACTTAGCATATAGCTTTTTCCCCGCAGTGTCTGAAGCACCACTCTCATATGCTGCTTGTGCTCTTCCTTACTGTGCGAGTAAATCAAAATATCATCAATGAAGACAATGACAAACGAATCAATATATGGCCTGAATACCTTGTTCATCAAATCCATAAATGTTGCCGGGGCATTAGTTAACCCGAAAGACATCACCCGAAATTCATAATGACCGTATCTAGTCCGAAAAGCAGTTTTTGGAACATCCAAATCTCGAAACTTCAACTGACGGTACCCGGACCTCAAGTCGATCTTAGAAAATACCCCAGCACCCTGCAACTGGTCAAATAGATCATCAATATGCGGCAACGGGTACTTGTTCTTAATAGTGACTTTGTTCAACTGACGATAATCAATACACATTCGCATAGTTCCATCCTTCTTTTCACGAATAATACCGGTGCTCCCCAAGGCGATACACTTGGTCTGACGAGCCCTTTGGCTAGTAACTCCTCAAGTTGTTCCTTCAATTCCTTCAATTCTTTAGGAGCCATACAATATGGTGGGATAGATATAGGCAGGGTATTTGGAGCCAAGTCAATACAAAAATCAATATCACGATCTGGTGGCATGCCTGGAAGATCTAGAGGAAATACATATGAGAACTCCCAAAGCACAGGCACTGAATCAATAGTCGGAGTTTCTGCAGTAGTATCCCGAACATAGGCTAGATAGGCCAAACAACCATTCTCGACCATATGTCGAGCTTATAGAAAGGAAATAACCTCATTAGATGCACTGACAGACGAACCCTTCCACTCCAACCTAGGAAATTCCGGCATTGCCAAGGTAACAGTCTTAGCATGGCAATTTAGGACGGCATGATATGGGGATAGCCAGTCTATGCCCAGGATAATCTCGAAGTCGGTCATATCAAGTAGCAGAAGATCTGCTCTAGTCTTATAACCACAGAATGTAACAACACAGGACAGATAGATCTGATTAACAACAGAATTGCCCACAAAAGTGGACACATAAACAGGAGTACTAAAGGACTCTCGAGAAACACCCAGGAAATGAGCAAATAGAGAGGACACATATGTATACGTAGATCCTAGATCAAATAATACGGAGGCATCTTTGCCGCAAATAGAAATAATACCTGTAATCACTACATCTGAGACCTCTACATCTGGTCTGGCCGAAAAAGCATAGAACCGAGCTGGAGCGCTAACTGGCTGGCCTCCACCTCTAGGATGGCCCCTACCCACCTGCCCTCCACATCTGGTGGTCGGACGACTAGTGGAGCAACTGGTGTGGTAATCATAGGCTGCTGACCCTCCTGCACTGGTCTACCCTGAAGCCTAGGGCAGAATCTCTGCATATGACTGGGATCCCCGCACTCGTAACAACCTTTCGGTATTACGGGATACTGACTAGAAGTCTTACCTTGGGGACCTGAATACCCACTGGAAGAGTCCTGAATAGCTGGTGGGCGATAAGAACTCTTTGGCATAGCACTGAAATAAGGTCACATTGGGGCACCCCGAGGAGGCGGTGGTGCTGGATATAGGGGCCTGCTAGACTTCCCTCTCACGAACTGACCTCTACCCCCATACGGAGCACCTCTGAACTCTCCAGAATATCTAAACCGCTTATCCCTTATAACCTGCTCTCGGCTACGCTGACGCATACCATCAATCCTTTGGGCTATCTCCACAACCAACTCATAAGAAGTCCTCATCTCAACCTCTCGAGCCATGGTGGCATGAATGCTAGTATGTAAACCCGCAACAAACCTTTGTACTCTCTCCGCCTCAGTAGGGAGTATCATAAGTGCATGGCGAGATAACTCAGAGAACCTTGCCTCATAATCGGTCACTGATATTTGAACTTGCTGGAGCTGCTCAAACTGGAACCGCAACTCTTCCCTCTGGGAGGGCAGAATATACCTGTCCAGGAAGATACGGGTGAACCTGTCCCAAGTCATGGGAGGAGAATCTGCCGGTCTTCCAAGAAGATACGACTTCCACCAATTACGGGCTCTGCCCTCCAGCTGAAAAGTAGCAAAGTCTACCCCATGAGACTCCAATATCCTCATGTTGTGCAATCTGTCCCTGCACCGATCAATGAAATCCCGGGGATCCTTATGTCACTCACCCCCAAAGATAGGAGGATGTAGTCTAGTCCATCTGTCCAGTAGCTTATGTGGCTCGGTGGTCGCAGCTGGTCTGGGCTCAGGTGTAGCTGTTACCACTGGCTGGACTCCACCCATGGGTAGTGCACACTAGGTTTGATATACAGCAACTGCCTGCCCATGAGCTTGTGCTGTAGGGGTCTGTGCTCCCCCGCCCCCCTGAGATGTGGCTGGGTCTACCAGAAATAAATCGGCCTGAGTCATAGTGTCCATGAACCGCAACATATGGCCCATGACCTCCTGGAATCCCGGTGCAGACGTGAAATCCACCAGAGCTGGCTCTGCTGGACCCACTGCTGGCATAACTGGAACAACCATGGGACGTCCTCGTCCCCTACCATGGGCTGGAGCCCTCCCTCGGCCCCTGCCTTAGCCTCTAACAACAGTGGGAGTAGCTTTTCCTTGGTCTGGAACCTTATTAGAGCGCGTTCTCACCATCTGTGAGAGAATAAGAGAAAGATATTTAGTACTACATTATTTGCACGATGGGAGGTGAAGAAAGGTAGTTTTTCTAACACCCTATAGCCTCTCGAAGATAAGTACAGACGTCTTTGTACCGATCCGCAAGACTCTATTAGGTTTGCTCATAACTTGTGAGACCTACGTGAACCTAGTGCTCTGATACCATGTTGTTACGACCCAAATTTACCTATAGGTCGTGATGGTGCCCAACATCCCCACCAGGCAAGTCAACTAATGATTTTAACATATATTCATTTCTTTAAAAATTATCCGAGTAATAAAACTCGGAGTACTTGCAAAAATTAAGACAATGTGAGAAATAAGATAAATTAAAACCCAAGTAAAATAATTAAATCCAAAAATTCTACTAGTGTGTGTCAAGACCTGGTGTCACAAGTATATGAGCATCTAGTAGATTATATAAAATTTTAAATATTGTCTGAAATAAAAATAGACAGAATACAAATACAAGAAGAGGCACTAGTTGCTACAGAATGGCTCAGAAAGGCAGCTCACCACTAAGCTTCTAGATAACATGGGTGCGCTTCGATAGGTCCTTCGATAGTACATGTCTCAGGTCCTGCACAAAAAGTGCAGCAAGCATAGCTTAAGTACGTAAACAACGTGTACCCATTAAGTATCAAGCCTAATCTCGAAGAAGTAATGACGAGAGGTCGATTTTGACACTCACTATGGGTCAATAATATTACAATAGAAATATTTTATTATATACCTCGTCCTTGATGAAAGCATGTTTAACCTCGGACTAGGGCCTCCTCTCCTGCTTGACCGAATTAATTTTTGGGTCCATGCTTAGTTTGTGAGTGGTTATTTCTGGTGGGATCCCTGTCAAATCAAGATGGGACCAAGCAAAACAATCTATGTTAACTATAAGAAATTGAATAAATTTTTTCCTGATCTCGGGAGTTAGTCCCCTGCCGAGGTATACCTTTCGATCGGGAAAATGCTCGATTAATATAACCCGTTCCAGCTCTTTGATAGTCGATTTGGTTTCGTTAGATTTATCGGGGATTATAAAAGATCAGGGACCCCGTAATCATCGTCTTTGTAAGTCTTTTGCTTATCTGATTGGATCGTGACCGAAATCGGTAATTGCTATTTGGCCTTTGGGTCGGCGCCATAATTCGGTTCCTTCAGTGTTGTAAGCGTTGATATCGGAATCACTTCTTCGATGACAAACAACTCTTTTGATGCCGGTTGTTCCCTGTAGATTGTCTTGATCCCCCCCGGGACTGGGAATTTTAGCACTTGGTGAAGAGTTGAGGGTACTGCCCTCATGTGGTGGATCCATGGCCTTCTGATAAGGGCGTTGTACATCATGTCCCCTTAGATTACACAAAAGTTGGCCTCTCATACGAATCCAGCGGTATTGACTGGTAACGTTATCTCTCTTTTGGTAGTTTCATATGCCATGTTGAACACGTTTAGGACTTAGACTGCTGGCACGATCCTCTCTTGTAGACCGGGTTGTTCTACGATCTTCGACCGAATAATGTTGGCCGAGCTACCTAGATTAATTAACACACGTTTAATTCTAGTTTTATTTACGAGTATAGATATTACCAACTGCATCATTGTGAGGTTGTATGATCCCTTTCGCATCCTCGTCGCTGAAGGATAAGACTCCTTCCGGTATGTAATCTCGAGTTCGTTTCTCCCTGGTGATGGAAATTCTGGTATGTTTCAACATTGGCTCCTATGGGATATCAACTCCACCAATGACCATATTAATTACGTGTTGAGGTTCGGTATCTTCTTGTTTCGTCTGTCTGTTAGAATCCCTGTTCCTGAAATGATTCTTAACCCGGTCGCTTAAGAACTCTCGAAGGTGCCCATTGTTGAATAGTCAGGCTACTTCTCCTCTCAGTTGTCGACAGTCTTCCGTTCTATGACCGTGAATTCCATAATACTTGCATACCTAGTTATGATCTCTTTGAGCCGGATGAGATTGCACAGCTCGAGGCCATTTGGTATCCTTGATTCGCTGATGGCTGATACGATGGCAGCTGCGTCGATGTTAAAGTTGTACTCTGATAGCCTCGGCGATTCTTTAGGCCCGGTGGGCCTGTCAAAATCGTTTTTGGTCATTAGCGCCCGGTTGTTTTGACCTTGGTCATTTCTTCTTTCGTTTCTTATGGGGTTCCACTCCGACCCACTGTTCCTTCGTTCTCCATTATAGGGCCGATATCGATCCCTGTTTGATCCTGGTTCACAATCGATGTCGTTCTTGGGTCTATCGAGAGTCCTGGCGGGATATATAGACTCCGAAGGTTCCCTGAGTTGATCATTTTCGACTCTGATTTTCAATTGATACCGATTGTGTACATCGGCCTAGGTAATGACAAAGTATTCTATTAGGTTTTGCTTTAATTGCTGCAAAGCCAGCGAGCTTCGAATATTAAGTCACTGAGTGAAAGCATGAACAGCCTAATCACCAGCTACTGGAGGCAGATCCATTCGTTCCATTTGAAAATGGGACACGAACTCCCTAAGTATCTCCTTCTCCTTCTGTTTGACTTTGAAAAGGTCCGATTTCCTGGTTTCGACCTTGATGGCACCGGCATGTGCTTTTACGAAAGAGTCTGCAAACATTGCTAATGAGTCAATAAAATTAGGAGGAAAGTTGTGATACTATATCATGGCTCCCTTCGATAGGGTCTCCCCAATTATTTTCAGCAAAATGGGCTTGATTTCGTCGTCTTTCAAGTCGTTTCCTTTAATGGCACATATATAAGAGGTCACATGCTCGTTTAGATCGATCTTTCCGTTGTACTTAGGTATTTTGGGCATACGAAATTCTTGGGGATCGATTTTGGGGCCGCGCTTGGAGGTAAAGGTTTTTACACGAACTTCCTAGAATCCCGTCCCTTCAATATCGGGGGTGCTCCTGGGATTTGATCTACTCTGGAATTATATGTTTCGACCTTTTTATCATTCGCTTTGATCTTCTTTTCCCCTGATTCTAACTACTTTGTCAGCTCCTCGAGCATTTTTATAATTTTGGGGTTAGTCCCCGACTCTCGTTCATTCGATCTTATCATGGCCGGTTCTGTTCTACGAGTGACTTCTTGGGGCGGATCGGGTTCAACCCTGCTCGGTGCTTTGGTTTGGCTTTGCAACTAAGCTATCGCCACCTGTTGAGCTTGCAGTATTTCGAAGATCATACGTAGGCTGATCCCGTCGTCTTCAATGTTTTATGAGTTTCGAGCTGCCGATCGGGCTCCACCACATATGCTATTTTCAGGGTCGGCAAACAAGTTTGATTCGATGGCATAATGTGAATTTACATCAATCGCATCCGCGATCCGAATTCCAACAACATCAGCGGGTGCCTCTGTGTTACCGGGCGCCATGTTGTTATTCTCACCTTGATGACCGGACTCGTTGTCGATATGTAGAGGTGCTAATTGAGAGTTTGTCATTTTTAACCTGAAATCAAAGACACTTCAAAGAGCAAGTGTAAAGCAGTGTGTGTTATGGCGATTTGCATCAAATAACCACTATTATCCTTAGTCCCACGGTGGGCGCCAACCTGTTTACCTTCAAAATCGGATAACAATTAAATTTATACGCGGTTTAAAGGATATGTGATCTAATTTGATACAAAGTGAGAAATCAGATTTAATATGGAAGAATAAATAAAAAAATAAATGCAAATCATGCAGATTGAACAACTTAAGCCTCGCAAGGTTAACTTCCTTCGAATTTAGATATGATATTATTGAAGCAAGAATAATATGAACAAAGGTGGGAAAAATAGTATATTGTTCTTCTAAGTATGTGACCCCCCACCTCATGAATTACTCAGTTCCCTTTTTATATCCAGGGAGATAACTTTTAAGACATTATTTTATAAGGAATTATCCGTTAGCTCCTTTTTTGACTTAATCCTGTGATTTTCGTCATAATGATTGATTAATGGCGAGAATCACGGATCCTTGTCGGATGGGTTGATAAAGCTCTTCTTCGAGGCCGTTAGAAGCAGGATCGGTCATGCCTTCGGTAAACTCGAGGGCAAATCTGATGGTCTTGTCGAACTTCGAACCTCGATATCGAGCTGGGTTTTATTTGTAACTACGATCTTTTATAGAAATGTCGAGCCTGGTCTATTGATCCAGATGCTCGATCAAGCATCGAGCTCGGTTCTACCCGTATACAAGTTGAAACCGGGTTCAATTATTCATATCTCTTTGACATGGCTCGGCTATGTTTTCTTTAGGGTGAGCTTGTGAAGGGGATGCTTAAAAGTAGTTTATATACCCTCCTTCCTCTAAACTCGTGACTTACACGGTTGTGAAAAAGTAAAGTCAATTTTTTAAAATATCATAAATTTCCAAAAAAAAGGTTCTAGTATAACATCGTTTAATATCTTGGATAATTATCTAGAAGACATATCGACATATTCTAAAGTTTTATTGAAAGATAAGGTTAATTATATTTATTGATGTGCGTAGAACAACATCTAGAACGATCAGATATCACTGAGTCATAAAGAAGAGCAGATAATTAATCTCAAAGAAATTAAAATGTGGAAGACAGCTTATATCATGATTTGGCTTACTAGAACAAAAGTTACATAGAAAGCATGGAACATATAGACAGTTACATAGTAGTACATATATTTTATACAATCAGAAGACCCTTTCTTCCAACTATTACAAGGATCTTTGGTTCTCAAACAAAACAAAACACGACAACTGTCGGGACCAAACACACTCACGCAAGTATACGTGGTCGTCAAGTAATAGAGTAGTGAATAGAGTATCGTTCCCACGAGGACTTATGATTAACTTTTGACTAATTTAAACTCAAATAGCTTATCGATTCAAGCGATTTCTTATAAAATAGATAATTGTCTAATTTACTACCTAAAGACTATCAAGTAATGAAATACTAGAAATCAACACAACACTTAAATAGTTTTAAATAACAATCAATGGGAGATGATATTCCAGGGTCACAGGTTATTTAACAATCATATTGCATTCTTAGCTTAAAATAACTAATTGATTTATCTGGATTGTTGGTTGACAGGGTTGATATTACTCATAAGAATCTGTCGAGCCCTTACTCGCCTATTCAAGCTAACTTAATACCTATATGTCTATGGAATTAAATTTAATAAGAATGCATTTACAATTCCTGTATTGCAACCGAGCAAGGCAATTAGGTATATGTCTATCCCAATTGCGAATCCTTTCCCCGATGCCCGAGTTTAAGAACTTGCTATATTTAATTCTATATGCAATCTAGAGTTCTCACTTTCGAGTTCAACTCTAGATTCGTAGATAGTATTTTACTGTTAGCTACTCAGCAAAATAATTAAAAACAGAATTAAATAAACAACCCAATATGATAAAATCAACTTCGTCAAATTAAACTTCAAACATTAACATTCATGTATACCCTGACCCTAGAACAATAGGGTTCTTAGCCATTCATATTCAGGCAATCATTAAAAACTCACAAGAGTGCATAAGAATCAATAAAAGAAAGAGAGAATAGGAACTCAAGACGAATTCCGTGGTCTAAGTACTTTGTTGTAGCTTTCCCCCCCTCTCCAATATGTTAGATGACCTAAAGGAGGCGTTTTTTGCTTATATATTGCGTACAAAAGTCGTGGGCCAAAGTTCTCCTATTCCTAGTCCAAATCGGCTTCAGGGATTGATACTAAGGTGGATGCGACGCATCTACCTCATCCTCCATTTCTCAGCTTCACATGCGAGGGTGGATGCGATGCATCCATCTCGTCCTCTACTTCTCAGCTTTGCATGCGAGGGTGGATGCGACGCATCCAACCCTTGTTCCTCCATCTCAGCTTTGCCCAGGTGCGGATGCTATGGCGGATGCTATGGGCCGACTTCACTGCTAATGGTGCACGAAATCTGATTTTTTTTAGATTGGATGCGACACATCCAATCTCTCTTCCTCTACCTAGAGCACCTTTTCTTCATATTTTTGCACTTCAAATACCCTAATTCATCACACACAACTCAATTAGTTATAAAACCAATAATTAAACCATGTTGGGCATTTTAAAGATCAAATAACATCAAGAAGCGGTTAAAACATGGGTAAAGTAACCTCAACACATATCGAAATATGCTAAACATCACTACCCCACACTTAAACCTTTATTCGTCCTCGAACAAACCATCACTATAGTAGACGAAACAAAATTAAGATCTTATCATTCAAAGCACACCACACCTATGACCATGCTCATTTGCAACAATTAGGCTCTAGGCTATGCATCACATACCCTTCCCTTTACTTATGCCATTCTTTAAAAATATTCGAACAAAGACAACATGCTCACAACAATCCTAACCTCAAAAACCGACTCAATGTCACTATGCACTCATGGCTTGAACACCCAACATCATAGAGAAGTCTAATAACGTTACCTATCCCTCGTGAAACCATGTGCCCTCACAACAAGAACAAGAGAGCGAGTTCAATCCACACATTCGAATCTCATGATCAAATATATTTTAATGACTCACATATATCAAAGAAAATCGCTCACTCTCACAAAGAAGTCACATGCATGAAATTAGTACCATAGGCTTGCCCTTAATGTAAATCTCTACTAATGTAAGCTCGCTCGATCTAAAATCAATTAGGACTTTTTCATGGTTGTAATGTGGGCTAAGGGACGGGTAGGATATATTTAAGGAATAGTGACTCACCCTCCTAAGCACTTTAACACATCACCAAATAACATAAGCGCACATTCTTCAACACCATTTCAATTTCACAAACAATATCACCCCCAAAACAGTCCCTTTTTCTTTAAGCACTACTTTAGTTCATACCCACTAGCAAGAACAAGACAACAATTTATTCATTTCTATTTTTCCTTCTTTTTTTTTCTTTTTTTTTTCAACTATTTTTTTCAATTTTTGCTAGTGGTGTATTATTTTACAAAACAAGTGCACCTTTCTTCCTTTCATTGGTTCCACTCAAAAGCCACCCCACACTTAGTTCCTTCTTACTTCTTTTAGCGCTCATCTAACAACTAAAGTGCTTCAAGAGGTAAAAGGATCAAAACAATGTCAATTAAGAATAAAAAGGGTATAGGCTTGTAATGTGGGTACCAAATAAAAGTCAATAGGCTCAAAATGGTTAACTAGGGATAAATTTTATTTGTGATAAGCAATAAGCTCAAAAAGATCAAAGAAAGCCTAAAATTATTTTTCAAACCGAGCATCACCTCAAATTTCGCTTCAACTCACATACCGGGCAAGTTCTAGACACAAGTACAATACATGAACAACACAAAAACCTCACCCCACATGGCACATGTCTCACTAAGGATGATCACATTCCGACTCTCAAATAATGTAAGTATTCACGGAGCAACGAGATATTAAGCATTAAGCACAAAGTGAACATAAGTCATGTAAACGAGACATAGATGTCACAAAACATGCTATCCAATTTATAAAGGCATCAAGATTAATATCAAAATATAGGGGAGATACTACACATGCCAAAGCATAAATATGCTACTATGAAACAAGTCAAGGGCGCTTAGGTTCATCATTCTTCCTCCTTTTATTTCCTAAATTCCTAATCTACTCGGAAAGAAAAAAACTATCCGGTTCAAACTACATCCCATGGAAAAGAACCGAGGCACAAAGAAAAACCACAGAGGATTATTACTACCTAAAGAAAGCTAAAAGACATATTTTGGATTTTTGTTTAGACTTTAATCCCTCAAGAAAACTGTCTAGGAGATCAATCGTCGGAAAAAGTCCAATTTTTCTACTTTTTTCATTTTTTTTTTCACAAAAGCTACTACACTTAAAAATGAGTACTACAACTAAGCTAAAATATCACAGAAACTCATCTAAACGATCTCCTCACCCCACACTTAAAATTTTGCAATGTCCTCAATGCACACTATAAATAATAAGAGGGTAAACGAGACTCCCTGGTAGGCCAAAGGCCGAAGCAATAACGGCTCACGAGGTACTCAGACTTTCCCCAGGCATCGTCCTTTGTGTGGGCACCCCACACTTAGTCCTCACCATCTAGCTCACTTTTGCACTCTTCTAATGGCTTTGCTTCTTATGCTCATAATCCTACAAAACAAAAATAAATACTAAAAAATAATAAAAATAAAATAAAATAAAAAGTAAACAAAAATAAAAGAAAGCAGTAAAGCTGGGTTGCCTCCCAACAAGCGCCTGATTTAACGTAGCGGCACGACGTGAACCACTTTTTGCCTCCACCTCGAACTTATGAATTGAGCCCCTAACATGGTATCCAGTTTGTGGCTATGCTTCAGTGGTGAGGCTACAAAGATAACCAGGCCAAGTGATAAATTTTTCACTCTATACTTCTCGGCCTTTAGATGAGGAATGTATTTTTTGCTTTTTGGCATGACAAATTCAAGAATACAAGCACTCTCATCCTCACTCTTTGACTCCCCCATAGGCTCAGATGGCTTGATTACTATCTTACTATCTAAACACAATGTGGAAAAATGATTGGAATGAGGACCAATACGCCCTAACTCTAGAATTGTATTACTCTTTACATCCTCATATTTACATACACAAGAATCTTCAAATATAATATTATCTACTTCCTCACATGGCTCTAGTGTACTTTTCTCAACATGGGCATCATCAACAAAAATATGCTTGAGTGATTGGCTCTCCACTTTTAGCTCTTCAATTTGGCGTATAAGCTCATTTTCAGCTTTACACAACTCATTACTGTTTTGTTGGGCGTTAGACGCATCAACCTTTGTATTCAATTGAGCCTCTAAGTCGTGAATAGTAGTGCCAAATTTATCGATCTCTTGTCCCAATTCGGCTCTTCCTTCTATAAAGTATCTCATCTTATTTGTAATTTCCTCATGTTGAGCCTCATATATTTCTAATCTTTCGGATTGTTCCACCAGCGGCATATGGCTCAAAATCTCCACTTTTTCAAAATTATCTTCTTGCTGGTACTCTCTCTCTTCATTCAATTCTTCCGTATTGGCCTTCATTCTTGTGATTGCTGCCCTTATTCTTTTCATATCTTTTTTGAGTTCATCCTGTTGCTCTGTTACTTGCCTCAGAATATCCCTAATATATGCATTAGGTTCCATATCCTGCACTTCGTTGCCCCTATCAAACTCAGAAACATCATTAGAAAGATCACAATAAGGGCTCAGAGAAGGATGAACATGATTAGGACAACCATCCCAATGGACATCTTGACCACCACACATATTACAAATATTCCACTCAAACGATTGAGATTGTGCGCACAAATCGGTCCCGGGAATATTCTGACAATTTTTCCACCAGTGGGGTCCTCCACAATATGGACAAGGATCATCAAAATAAGAATAACCATCATTCGAATAATTTTCATTCCAAGATGCCGTGTTAAAATAAATAACAAATACTAACTAAACTAAAAAAAAATGAATAGATAAAAAAAAATGTTTAATCTAGAAAAATAGCTAATTTCTAAGTCCCCGGCAACGGCGCCAAAAACTTGTCGGGACCAAACACACTCACGCAAGTATACGTGGTCGTCAAGTAATAGAGTAGTGAATAGAGTATCGTTCCCACGAGGACTTATGATTAACTTTTGACTAATTTAAACTCAAATAGCTTATCGATTCAAGCGATTTCTTATAAAATAGATAATTGTCTAATTTACTACCTAAAGACTATCAAGTAATGAAATACTAGAAATCAACACAACACTTAAATAGTTTTAAATAACAATCAATGGGAGATGATATTCCAGGGTCACGCGTTATTTAACAATCATGTTGCATTCTTAGCTTAAAATAACTAATTGATTTATCTGGATTGTTGGTTGACAGGGTTGATATTACTCATAAGAATCTGTCGAGCCCTTACTCGCCTATTCAAGCTAACTTAATACCTATATGTCTATGGAATTAAATTTAACAAGAACGCATTTACAATTCCTGTATTGCAACCGAGCAAGGCAATTAGGTATATGTCTATCCCAATTGCGAATCCTTTCCCCGATGCACGGGTTTAAGAACTTGCTCTATTTAATTCTATATGCAATCTAGAATTCCCACTTTCGAGTTCAACTCTAGATTCGTAGATAGTATTTCACTGTTAGCTACTCAGCAAAATAATTAAAAACAGAATTAAATAAACAACCCAATATGATAAAATCAACTTCGTCAAATTAAACTTCAAACATCAACATTCATGTATACCCATGACCCTAGAACAATAGGGTTCTTAGCCACTCATATTCAGGCAATCATCAAAAACTCACAAGAGTGCATAAGAATCAATAAAAGAAAGAGAGAATAGGAACTCAAGACGAATTCCGTGGTTTAAGAACTTTGTTGTGGCTTTTTCCCCCTCTCCAATATGTTAGATGACCTAAAGGAGGCGTTTTTTATATTGCGTACAAAAGTCGTGGGCCAAAGTTCTCCTATTCCTAAACCAAATCCGCTTCAGGGATTGATGCTAAGGTGGATGCGACACATCCACCTCGTCCTCCATTTTCCAGCTTCACATGCGAGGGTGGATGCGACACATCTACCTCGTCCTCTACTTCTCAGCTTTGCATGCGAGGGTGGATGCGACGCATCCAACCCTTGTTCCTTCATCTCAGCTTTGCCCAGGTGCGGATGTTATGGCGGATGTTATGGGCCGACTTCATTGCTAATGGTGCACGAAATCTGATTTTTTTCTAGATTGGATGCGACGCATCCAATCTCTCTTCCTCTACCTAGAGCACCTTTTCTTCATATTTTTGCACTCCAAACACCCTAATTCACCACACACAACTCAATTAGTCATAAAACCAATAATTAAACCATGTTGGGCATTTTAAAGATCAAATAACATCAAGAAGCGGTTAAAACATGGGTAAAGTAACATCAACACATATCGAAATATGCCAAACATCACTACCCCACACTTAAACCTTTGCAAGATACAGATCAAGAGGCAAAATATATAGAATCCTAAGTAAAACAAAAAAGAAGTCGAAGCCTATGAGATCCTTAAACCCCATTTGGAAGCATATTGGACGAACTCACTAATTTCATCATCGTTAATATATCCATCACCATTTCTATCTGCAAAACGAAGGGCTTTTCCAGCTTTCCAACGGCAAAAATGCAAACCCATCTCTTTAAAAGCTAACCTGAGTTCTTGCTTGCTAAGTTTACCATCTTTATTCTTATCATATTTCTTGAGCATATCCTTCACTTGCTCTTCACTCAGTGTATGGCTTACACCTGTACGAGTGACCCAAGACATTTTTTCTTTCTTTTTTTGTATACTGTTTCTTTTTGTTCCTGTGGTTAGTTATTGGTGAATAATTTTTCAACAAGGGACGCTTCCTATATATAACGGCCAGCTTAGAGTTCATGATGAGTCATTTTCTGTTCTGCGAATATTGATTTAGTTGGAAAAAGGTTTAAGAATTTGTTCCTTCTTCAACTGTTTCCTTACTTATCTTTAAGGACATTCTTACTAGCGTCGAGTTTATTGTAATTTTGAAATTATGAGTTTAGCGTAATACTCTCTTCGTTTCAATTTACGTAAATCATCAATTTACGTAAATTTATTTGATTGAGTACGGAATTAAAGAAAAAATAAAAAAGATTATTGAACTTGTAGTATAAAATAAGGTACATATATTTTGTGTGACTATAAAAGATAAATTATTATATAAATATAAATTGTTTTCAAATATGTAAAATGATTATTATTTTTGACACGTAATAAAAAGGAAATAGGTTGACGTAAAATGAAGAGATTTATCGCTTGTTAAACTTTTACTGATTCAAGAAAAGGCTGCAATTGCCTCGGATTAGAGGAGTATTTTACGAAAGTATATCATTTTAAAAAGAACCAAATTGTCTTAACTTTAACAATTCTCTTTTGCTTTCGTTGTTCTTTATGTATGCATTCAAATTTTTTGAGGATCAGTCAAAACACTCTCTCCGTTTCAGTTTAGGCCTAAAATCATGAAAGTCTTTACTTAAATAGTTTATTCTTTACTAAATTGAAAGATTACCTAAATCTCGGTAGAGGATCAACTTAAGACCAGATAAAATGCGTTCATAATAAACTTATATTAAAAAATATCAACACAATCAAATATATTTGTACACCTTCACTTTAGTTATCGATAAAAAGATTCTCCACCTACCAACCTGTTGGTTTAGGTTGGGGTTGGATCAAAAGCATATGATGTGTCACCGCCCAAAATCTCAACCTGTTGTGATGGCGCCTATCTCGATACTAGGCAAGCCGAAAATCTCAATAAATCAAAATTTCTCTTTAAGGTTGAAAATATAATATTTAAATATAATACAAACACTCCCCAAAACCTGGTGTCACTGAGTACATGAGCGTCTAATATAAATACAAGTGTGGAAAATATAGTCTATAATAGTCTGAGACCAAATACAGTAAACAAAGAGATAGAGAAGGAAAGACAAGGTTTGCGGAACACGGCAGCTACCTCAAAATCTCCTGAAAATTAACCCCGCGAAAGGATCAACACCCGCTATATCCGGGAACATCTGGATCTGCACGCGAAGTGCAGGGTGTAGTATGAGTACAACCAACTCAGCAAGTAACAATAATAAATAAGGAACTGAAGATAGTAACGAGCTACACAGTTATGGTTCATTTCCAGCAAAAGAATAGACATGCTATCAAATCTGGCAGTTTAATGTCAAATCAATTTTTATACATTTCTTGTTCATGTAATCCGTATATCAACAATCTTTCAGAGATTTCACAACAATGACAGATAGCAACTAAGTGCAACAACAAATGAAAATTAAGTACAACCTCTTAGGACAACAATCACTCACTAGGCTCCCAGCCCTCATCACTCGCTGGGCTCCCAGCCCTCATCACTCACTTTCAATGGGTACCCGCGCTCACTGGGGGTGTACAAACTCCAGAGGGGTTCCTATAGCCCAAGCGCTATAATCTGTACGGACAACTCACGTACTGCAGGGACAACTCACGTGCCATAATATAACTATCTGGATCTGCACGGCCAACTCATATGCTGCACGGCCAACTCACATGCTATAGTATAATATAAGAATCTGCACGGCAAACTAACATGTTGCACGGCCAACTCACGTGCTATAGTATAATATAAGAATCTGCACGGCTAACTCACGTGCTGCACGGACAACTCACGTGATATAGTATCAATATCTCACAATCAGTCCCTCGGCCTCACTCAGTCATAAATCCCTCCAGTCTCTCGGGCTCTTAATTATCATGAAATCAGCCCAAACAACAATGATATGATGTATCAATAATAAAACAGAGACTGAGATAAAATGTGCAAGTAAAAACTGAGGCTGAGTACATATAGCATTTAGCAGGCAATTCAACAAGTACGCTACCTCTGTGGATCTCAACAGTACTATCACATAGCCTAAGCATGATTTCTAATATGATTTACAGTCAAATTTTATCAACACATAGAGAGCATATAACTAACAATAAATTAGTTTTCCGGGACGGACCAAGTCATAATCCCCTCGGTGCACGCCCATACGCCCGTCACCTAGCATGTGCGTCACCTCCAAAATAATCACATGATACCAACATCCAAGGTTTAATACCCCACGACCAGATTTAAAACTATTACTTACCTCAAAATGTGAAACTCTTTACTTTGCTATGCCTTTGCCTCGCAAATCGGTCTCCGAATGCCTCGAATCTATCATAAATAATTCGTTTCAGTCAATAAAATTTATTGGAATTAATTTCATAAGAAAATACTAATTTTTCATAAAACTCCGAAATTTAGATCAAAAATCGCCCGTGGGGCCCACGTCTCAGAACCCAACAAAAGTTACAAAATACGAAAGCCCATTAAACCACGAGTCTACCCATACCAATTTTACCAAAATCCGACCTCAACTCGACCCTCAAATCTTTCCAAATTTCTAAGTTCCAATCCCCGATTTACACCTCAAAATCATGTAATCTAGTCGGATTATTCGATGATAATTCAATATTATGGAGTAGAAATGATCACAAGGGACTTACCTCAAGTTTTTCTTGAAAATATATCAAAACATCGCCTCTCCTCAAGCTCCAATTTATCAAAAATGGCGAATGGGACGAAATCCCTATTTTTTTAATTCTGCCTAGACTGCCTTGGTTTTGCCTCGATCTTGGCCTTCGATCGAGGTCCTCGATCCTGGACCTCGATCATGGCTCTCGTCCCTGGTCTTCGACCCTGCCTTCGATCGTGGCCCTCGACCCTGGGCTCGATCGTGGCTTCGAGCCTGATCCTCGACCCTGCCTTCGATCGTGGCCCTCGACCCTAGGCTCGATCGTCCTTGATTCTGCGCTCGATTCTCCGGGCTCGATTCTGGGCTTAATTTTCTGGGCTCGATTTATTTGGGCTCGATTCTGGGCTTGATTCTGGCAGAAGAAATTTCCAACAGAAGGAAATTGCAGCAGCTGATGTAGTTCAATCTTTGATCCATTAACCATCCGAAATTCACCCGAGGCCCTTGAGACCTCAACCAAATATACCAAAAAGTCCTAAAACATCATACGAACTTAGTTGAATCCTCAAATCACCTCAAACAACGCTAAAACCATGAATTACGCCCCAATTTAAGCCTATTGAACTTTGAAACTTTTTATTTCTACAAACAACGCCGAAACCTATCAAATCACGTCCGATTGACCTCAAATTTTGTACACCAGTCATAAATGATATAACAGACCTATTAAAATTTTCAGAATCGGATTTCGACCCCGATATCAACAAGTCAACCTCCCGGTCAAATTTTTCAAAAATTCAACTTTCGGCATTTCAAGCCTAATTCCTCTACGGACCTCCAAAATTTTTCCGAACACGCTCCTAAGTCCAAAATCACCACACGGAGCTATTGGAATCATCAAAATTCAAATCCGGGGTCATTTACACATAGGTCCATATCCGGTCCACTTTTCTAACTAAATATTTTTTTTAATTATGAGACTAAGTGTCTCATTTCACTCCGAATTCCTTCCGGACCTGAACCAACTAACTCGATAAGTCATAAATCAATAGCAAGGCATAAATTGAGTAGTAAATAGGGAAATGGGGTTATAATATTCAAAACGACCGGTCGGGTCGTTACATTCTCCCCCTCTTAATCAAACATTCATCCTCGAACGAGTTTAGAATAATACCTGGAGTCTCAAATAAGTATAGATATTTGTTCCGCATCTCCTGCTCCATCTCCCAAGTAGCTTCTCCGACTGGCTGGCCTCTCTACTGCACCTTCACTGATGCTATGTTCTTTGATCTCAGCTTTCAAACCTGCCGGTCTAAAATAGCCATCGGCTCCACATCATAAGTCAAAGTATCGTCCAGCTGTACTGTAATAAAATCCAAAATGTGAGACGGATCCCCGACATACTTTCGGAGCATGGATACATGGAACACTGGATGAACACCTGATAGACTAGGTGGCAAAGCAAGTTCATAAGCCACCTCCCCAATTTTCTTAAGTATCTCAAAAGGCCCAATATACCGAGGGCTCAACTTGCCCTTTTCCCCGAACCTCAACACACCCTTCATGGGTGAAATCTTGAGCAGAACCTTCTCCCCAACCATGTGAACAACATTACAAACCTTCCTGTCGGCATAACTCTAAAGTCTAGACTATGTCGTGCGGAGCCATTCCTGAATTACTTTGACCTTCTCTAAAGCATCCTGAACCAAGTCAGTATCCAATAGTCTAACCTCACCAGGATCAAACCAACCCACCGGAGACCGACACCGTCTCTCATATAAAGCTTCATACGGAGCCATCTGAATGCTTGACTGATAGCTATTATTGTAAGCAAACTTTGTGAGTGGCAAAAATTGATCCCAAAAACCCCCAAAATCAATGACACAAGCGCGTAGCATATCCTTCAATATCTGAATAGTGCGCTCGGACTGTCCGTCCATCTGAGGGTGAAATGTTGTACTCAACTGAACATGTGAGCCCAATTCTCGCTGCACTGTCCTCCAAAACTGTGAGGTAAACTGCGTACCCCGATCTGAAATAATGGACACCGGCACACCGTGTAGGCAAACAATCTCGCGAATATAAATCCCAGCCAACCACTTCGAAGAATAATTAGTACCGGCTGGAACAAAATGTGCGGACTTGGTCAACCGATCTACTATCACCCAAACAACATCAAACTTTCACAAAGTCCATGGGAGTCCAACTACGAAGTTCATGGTAATATGCTCCCACTTCCACTCCAGAATTTCAAGTCTCTATAGCAATCTGCCCGGTCTGTGGTACTCGTAATTTACATGTTGACAATTTAAACACCGAGATACAAACCCAACTATATCTTTCTTCATCCGCCTCCACCAATAGTGCTGTCTCAAATCTTTATACATATTCACGGCGCCTGGATAAATAGAGTACCGCAAACTGTGAGCTTCCTGGAGAATCAGCTCATGTAAACCATCTACATTAGGTACACATAGCCTGCCCTGCATCCGTAATACACCGTCATCTCCAATAGTGACTTCCTTGGCATCACCATGCTAAACCGTGTCCTTAAGGACAGGCACATGTGGATCATCATGTTGGCGCTCTCTAATGCGATCATATAAAGAAGTCCAAGAAACCACAAAGGCCAAAACTCGATTCAGCTCGGAAACATCCAATCTAACAAACTGATTAGCCAAGGCCTGAACCTCCAAGGCTAAAGGCCTCTCTGCTACCGGTAAGTATGCTAAGCTGCCCAAACTCTCTGCCCTACGACTCAAGGCATCGGCCACTACATTGACCTTTCCGGGGTGATAGAGAATAGAAATGTCATAATCCTTAAGAAACTCTAACCACCTTCGCTGCCGCAAATTAAGATCCTTCTGTTTAAACAAATGTTGTAGACTCTGATGAACTGTGTATACCTCATAGTGGGCACCGTACAAGTAATGCCGCCAGATTTTTAAGGCATGAACAATAGCTGCTAACTCAAGGTCGTGGACTGGATAATATTTCTCACATAGCTTTAACTGTCTGGACGCATAGGCAATCACCCTACCGTCTTGCATAAGTACTGCGCCAAGACCAATCCGCGACGCGTCACAATATACAGTATAAGACTCTGAACCTGTATGCAATACCAATACTGGAGCTGTAGTCAAAGCTGTCTTGAGCTTTTGAAAGCTCTCTTCACATTCATCTAACCACCTGAACGGAGCACCTTTCTGGGTCAATTTAGTCATAGGCGATGCAATAGACGAGAATACACGAAACGACGATAATAACCGGCCAAGTCGAAAAAACTCTGAATTTCAGTAATTGAGGATGGTTTGGGCCAACTCTGAACTGCCTCTATTTTCTTAATCCACCTTAATACTTTCACCGGACACTATATGTCCCAAGAATGCCACCGAACTAAGCTAGAACTCACACTTAGAGAATTTAGTATAAAGTCTCTCATCTCTCAGCCTCTGTAATACAATACCCAAGTGTTGTGCATGCTCCTCCTGGCTACGTGAGTACACCAAAATATCATCAATAAATACCACGACAAATAAATCAAGATATGAATGGAATACACTATTCATTAAATGCATAAATGCTTCTGGGGCATTGGTTAGACCAAAAGACATCACAAGAAATTCACAGTGGCCATAACGAGTCCTGAATGCCGTCTTTAGAATATCTGAATCCCGAATTTTCAACTGGTGATACCGAGACCTCAAATCAATTTTTTAAGAACACGCTCGCTCCCTGAAGCTGGTCAAATAAATCATCAATACGCGGCAATGGATATTTATTCTTGATTGTAACTTTGTTCAACTGCCTATAATCAATGCACATCTGCATAGTACCATCTTTCGTTTTCACAAACAGAATCGGTGCACCCCAAGGCGACACACTAGGTCTAATAAACCCTTTTTCAAGGAGTTCCTGAAGTTGCTCTTTCAATTCTTTTAACTTAACTGGTGCCATATGATACAGAGGAATAGAAATGGGCTGAATACCCTGCACCAAGTCAATACCGAAATTAATATCCCTGTCGGGTGGCATACCCAGCAGGTCTGTAGGAAATACATCCGAAAAGTCTCGCACAACCGGTACTAAATCAATAATAGGAGCACCTGTATCAACATCTCTCACAAAGGCCAAATATGACAAGCATCCCTTTCCAACCATACGTTGGGCCTTCAAATAAGAAATTACCCTACTAGGAACAAGATCTAGAGAACCCCTCCATTCAACCTTTGGCAACCCCGACATCGTCAACGTCACAATTTTTGCATGACAGTACAGAATAGCATGACATGGAGACAACCAATCCATACCCAGGATTACATCGAAATCAACCATACCGAGTAATAAGAGATCAACTCTAGTCTCTAGTTCTCCAATAGTTACCACACACGACCGATACACACGATCTGCAGTAATAATATCGCCCACCGGTATAGATACACAAACAGGTAAAACTAAGGACTCACGAGGCATATCCAAATAATGAGCAAAATATGATGATACATATGAATAAGTGGAACCAGGGTCAAATAATATAGAAGCCTCTCTGTGGCACACTGAAACAATACTTGTGATCACTGCGTCTGAGGCAATAGCATCTGCCCTGACAGAAAAAGCATAGAATCGAGCCTGTCCGCCTCCTGATCGGCCTCCCCCTTTTGGGCAACCCCTAGCTGCCTGACCCCCACCCCGAGATGGCAGGGCAGGTGGTGTAACTGCTGGTGCTAGTGCTGTCAGTCGAGAACTCTGCTGTGAAGCCCCACTCAACAGCCTAGGACACTCTCTCTTGAAATGACCAAATTCTCCACACTCGAAACAACCCTTCCTCTGACGAAACTTCTGCTCCTGATAACCGGAGGAATGACCTACAGAAGCCTTTGCGGATGAGGAATGATGAGAACTCTGCGCTGGTAGTGCACTGAATGAAGACTGGCCTGAGTGAGCACTGTAAGAACCATGGGTAGTTGATGCACCACGATGAGCTGGACGACCCGTCTGAGCGTGTCTGTAAGAACGACCCCTACCACAGTGAAACTGACCCCCCCTGAAGGAACACCACTGTAATCACCCGGACCACGAGGCCTCTTAGCCTCTCTCTCTCCACATTCCTGGCTACGAACCCTCTCTATCTGCCGAGAAATGTCCACCACCTTATCAAAAGTAGCACCAGATACTCTCTCTCTAGTCATAAGTAACCACAGCTAAAATGTGAGGCCATCAATGAACCTCCTAATCCTCTCCCTATCAGTGGGAACCAACTATACTGCGTGACGAGCCAACTCAGAAAATCTCATCTCATACCGCGTCACAGACATATCACCCTGGCAAAGCTGCTCAAGCTATCTGCGCAGCTCTTATCTACGGGACTGAGGTACGAACTTCTCCAAAATGACCACAGAGAATTGGTGCCAAGTAAGGGGTGCTGCGTCAACAGGCCTACGCCTCTCGTAAGTCTCCCACCATCTGAGTGCAGCCCCAGAAAATTGAAAAGTAGTGAATGAGACCCCACTTGTCTCTAGAATACCCACTGTCTGAAGCATCCATTGACACCTATCCAAAAAATCCTGAGCATCCTCTAATTCAATACCGCTAAATGGTGGAGGTTGAAGCCTCTCAAATCTCTAAAGTCTCCTCTGCTCATTGTCTTCCATAACACGAACTACCGGGGCCTAAGCAGCTGCAACCGGCTGGGCTGGTAGTGCCCCCGGTATCTGATGTCCCTGTACTACCTGGTCTGGAGTACGGGCAACGGAGGTATGAGTACCTCCCCCAGCCTGAGAAGTGGCAGGTACGGCCTGAGCCGAAACCACCTGAGCAAGATCAGTGCAAGCTGCCAATATCTAGGCCAAAGCCTCATGAATGCCTGCAATCTTAATGGGCACAGCTAGTGCCTGAGCTGATCCTGTCGGCTTAACTATATCTGGAATCTGCTCATGAGCTTGAATAACTGGTGGTACTACAAGTGCTGTTCCAACTGTGGTTCGAGCTACACCTCGACCTCTACCTCGGTCCCGGCCTCTACCATGGCCTCGAACTCTCGCGGCCCTAACTGGTGGCACTGGTGGCTGACCGTCCGATCCGGTAGTATGTGTCCTCACCATCTGTGAGAGAATAGAATAGTAGAAAGTTAGTTTCTAGAATCAACAAATTCGCACGATAGAATACAAGAAAGTGATATTTTCCTAAGGGTTCCACAACCTCTCGAGGATAAGTACAGACGTCTACATACCGATCCGCAAAGACTCTACTAAACCTGCTCATGACTCATGAGACCTACGTAACCTAGGCTCTAATACTAACTTACCACGACCCAAAATCCTAACCTGTCGTGATGACGCCTATCTCGATACTAGGCAAGCCTAAAATCTGAATAAACCAAAACTTCTCTTTAAGGTTGAAAATATAATATTTAAATACAATACAAACACTCCCAAAAACCTGGTGTTACTGAGTACATGAGTATCTAATATGAATATAAGTATGGAAAATATAGTCTATAATAGTCTGAGACCAAATACAGTAAACAAAGAGATAGAGAAGGAGAGACAAGGTCTGCGGAACATGACAACCACCTTAAAATCTCTGAAACATCAACCGCGCGAAAGGATCAACACCCGCTATGTCCGGGAACACCTGAATCTGCACACGAAGTGCAGGGTGTAGTATGAGTACAACCAACTCAGCAAGTAACAATAATAAATAAGGAACTGAAGATAGTAACGAGCTACACAGTTATGGTTCATTTCCAGCAAAAGAATAGACGTGCTATCAAATCTGGCAGTTTAATGTCAAATCAATTTTTATACAGTTCATGTTCATGTAATCCATATATCAACAATCTTTCAGAGATTTCACAACAATGACAGATAGCAACTAAGTGCAATAACAAATGAAAATTAAGTACAACCTCTTAATACAACAATCTCTCCCTGGGCTCCCAACTCTCATCACTCACTCTCAATGGGTACCCGCATTCACTAGGGGTGTACAGACTCCAGAGGGGCTCCTACAACCCAAGCGCTATAATCTGCACGGACAACTCACGTGCCATAATATAACTATCTGGATCCGCACGGCCAACTCACGTGCTGCATGGACAACTCACATGCTATAGTATAATATAAGAATCTGCACGGCCAACACACGTGCTATAGTATAATATAAGAATCTGCACGGCCAACTCACGTGATGCACGAACAACTCACGTGCTATAAATCTCTCCAGTATCTCGGGCTCTTAATAATCATGAAATCAGCCTAAACAACAATGATATGATGCATCAATAATAACAACAGAGACTGAGATAAAATGCGCAAGTGAAAGCTGAGGATGAGTACGTATAGCATTTAGCAAGCAATTCAACAAGTAAGCGACCTCTGTGGGTCCCAACAGTACTATCACATAGCCTAAGCATGATTTCTAACATGATTTACAGTCAAATTTTATCAACACAGAGAGAGCATATAACTAACAACAAATTATTTCAACTTTAGAGTTTCCCGGGACAGACCAAGTCACAATCCCCTTGGTGCACGCCCACACGTCCGTCACCTAGCATGTGCGTCACCTCCAAAATAATCACATGATACCGAAATCCAGGGTTTAATACCCTCAGGACCAGATTTAAAACTGTTACTTACCTCAAAATGTGAAACTCTTTACTCTGCTATGCCTTTGCCTTGCAAATCGGCCGCCGAATGCCTCGAATCTAGTCACAAATAATTCGTTTCAGTCAATAAAATTTATTGAAATTAATTCCATAAGAAAATACTAATTTTTCATAAAAATCTGAAATTTAGTTCAAAAATCGTTCATGGGACCCACATCTCAGAACCCGACAAAAGTTACAAAATCTGAAAGCCCATTCAGCCACGAGTCTACCCATACTAATTTTATCAAAATCCGACCTCAACTCGACCCTCAAATCTTTCCAAATTTCTAAGTTCCAATCTCCAATTTACACATCAAAATCATGTAATCTAGTCGGATTATTCGATGATAATTCAATATTATGGAGTAGAAATGATCACAAGGGACTCACCTCAAGTTTTCCTTGAAAATATATCAAAATATCGCCTCTCCTCAAGCTCCAATTTGTCAAAAATGGCGAATGGGACGATGTCCCTGTTTTTATAATTCTGCCTAGACTGCCTCGGTTTTGCCTTGTTCTTGGCCTTCGATCGAGGTCCTCGATCCTGGGCCTCGATTCTGACCCTCGATCCTGGCCCTCGATCATGGCTCTCGACCCTGGTCTTCAACCCTGCCTTCGATCGTGGCCCTTGACCCTGGGCTCGATCGTGGCTTCGAGCCTGATCCTCGACCATGTCTTCGATCGTGGCCCTCAACCCTGAGTTCGATCGTCCTTGATTCTGGGCTCGATTCTCTGGGCTCGATTTATTTGGGCTCAATTTTCTGGGCTCGATTCTGGGTTCGATTCTGGCAGAAGAAATTTTCAACAGAAGGAAATTGCATCAGTTGTTGTAGTTCAATATTTGATCCGTTAACTATCCGAAACTCATGTGAGGCCCTCGGGACCTCAACCAAATATACTAACAAGTCCTAAAACATTATACAAAGTTAGTCGAATCCTAAAATCACCTCAAACAACGCTAAAACCATGAATTACGCCCTAGTTCAAGCCTATTGAACTTTGAAACTTTCCATTTCTACAAACAACGCCGAAACCTATCAAATCACGTCCGATTGGCCTCAAATTTTGCACATCAGTCATAAATGATATAACAGTCCTATTAAAATTTTTAGAATCGGATTTCGACCCCGATATCAAAAAGTCAACCTCCCGATCAAACTTTTCAAAAATTCAACTTTCGGCATTTCAAGCCTAATTCTTCTGCGGACCTCAAAAAAAATTTTCGGACACGCTCCTAAGTCCAAAATTACCATACGAAGCTATTGGAATCATCAAAATTCAAATCCTAGGTCATTTACACATAGGTCCATATCTGGTCGACTTTTCTAACTAATTATTTTTTTTAATTATGAGACTAAGTGTCTCATTTCACTCCGAATTCCTTCCGGACCCGAACCAATTAACCCGATAAGTCATAAATCAATAGAAAGGAATAAATTGAGCAGTAAATAGGAAAATGGGGTTATAATATTCAAAACGACCGGCTGGGTCGTTGCATGATGTTACTTTGGGCACGAAAACTTGTGAACATGGTATAAGAAATGATTTATTTTATGGCTAACACTATAAATGTCACGACCTAAAATTCACCTAGCTGTGATGACACATAATTCAATCCATTAGGTAAGTCAATTAATATTCGATTCAATTAATATTTAACTGACTCTAATATACTTTCCAAGGACTGGTAGTACAAATCATGAGCTTCTAAGATTCAGAATTTACAAAATTGGTGTGAAATAAAATACATCATCTGTTTGAAAATACATGAACATATTTTTAAATCTAAGGCTACCAAGATCAAGAGACAACTATGACCAGAATGCAGGTATATTTTCAATGCCAGTTCCTGCCATGTACATCAGCATCATCAACATCAAAAATCTGCACGCAAGGTGCAGAAGTCTAGTATGAGTACAACCGACCCTATGTACTCAATAAGTAACAAACTTAACCTTAAGTTGAAAGTAGTGACGAGCTTTGTACCAAGGTCAGAGTCCACACCAATAGCCAATAACATCTCATAATAATACAATTCAAAGCAGCACAAATAATAACTCAATAATAATATGCTCAGCTCGTATACAGTTCTGGAAAATAAACATTTTCTTTTCAAGTATAATAGTAAAACTCAAATCTTTAACCGAAAGTCACTGAAATAGGAGTAAGTCTGAGATTTGTGATTTTTCTCAAAAACTTTAACGACAGAAAAGAAATTTCATTATCATTTGGCATGAGGAAAAATACTTCTGTATGACTACTATCAAGTATGCATGTCAAATGCAATGCAACATAGTGATGAACTCACGTAGTCACACTCTTATAATACTCAATCACTCAATACTGTATATGGCCAATCTATCCCAGGGAAGATCCATCCCATATATATACATAATAACTGACATTCAGTCACTCAATACTGTACAGGGCCAATCCATCCCAGAGAACTCTATACCAAATATGATAAATGATTCGGGCAAGATCCCTGCCCAGGGAAATTATAAATAAATTAGGCCACTCCATGCCCTAGGAAGTCCATCCCAAATATAAATAAATAAGGCAACTTCATACCGTGGGAAGTCCATCCCAAGCGCTATAATAATCCGGAGGGGGTGCAGACACCGGAGGGGCTCCTTCAGCCCAAGCGCTATAATAATCCATTTAGGCATGATGCGGCGTGCAACCCGATCTCATAACAATAAAACTTATATGGCATGCTGCGGCGTGCAACCCCGATCTATATAATAATAAATATACATAAAGGCAATATGGCCTGATGCGGCGTGCAACTCGATCCTATAAATATCCTCACAACTGGATGGACATGACTTAGTATGAAATTCACAGTTTTTTAAAATAATTAATTCAACAGCAAGACGACCCTTATGGGTCCCAAAATATCGGCACGTAGCCTAAACATGATCTTTAACACGAGTCTCAGTACAATTTCTCTAACACATGGAGGATATGTGGATAATGACATCATTATTTGATTATACAACTCCACGAAAACAATTAAGTCGTAATTACTATGGTGCACACCGATACGCCCGTCACCTAGCATGTGTGTCACCTCTAAACAATTCATATAACACATAATTCAGGGATTCATACCCTCAACTCCAAATTTAAAAGTGTTACTTACCTCGAACAAGCCGAATTCAATGCCGAGCAAGCTGAATAACACTCTGAAAATTCCATTTTGCGTATACCAACCTCCGAACGCCTTTAGATCTCCTCAATTCTAAGCCAAACGATTTGAAACTAGTCAAACAATGTACAAATTAATCAAAATATACTCCAATGCTTGCAATTTAATAATTTATAAAAAAATTCAACTCCCCTCGAAAAGTCAACAAAAAGTCAATGGTGTGGCCCACATCTAGGAATCCGACAAAAATTATAAAATTCGAACTCCCATTCAACCACGAGCCCAACCATACTAAAATCACTCAAATTCGACCAAAAGTCGATCTTCATATCCTCAATTAAAGTCTATAAAATTTTTAATCAAAAATACTAATTTTTTGATAAAAACAACAATAGATTCGTGTAATTTAACCAAAATTGAGTTAGGAACTCTTACCCCAATATTTTTCTTGAAAATCTCCCAAAAATCGCCACTCCCCGAGCTCTAAATCGCCAAAAATGGAGTCTCATTGTCAGAACTTAAGTTCTGCTTCCCAGACATTTACCTTATGCGATCGCGGATAAATTCACGTGATCGCGAAGAACAAAAGAGATTGCCCCCAAATTGCCCTCCGCGAACGGGGTTGAATCCATGCGAACGCGGATAGGGGTGGGCATAAAAATCGAAAAACCAAATTCCGAACCGGACCGAATTAATTTAGTATTTCGGTGTCTGTTTATTCGGTATTTCGGTGTCTATTTATTAGGTATTTCGGTACTACTTCGGTATAGATTTTTCAGTTATTCGGTATTTCGGTATGGTCCTCGGTATTGAGGTTTCGATATTTTGGTATACCGAAATATCAAATTATTTAAGTACACCTTCCTTCATTGTCGAGCCCAAGATATCAATTTCCAGCCCAAAATCCCACTAAGACTAAGCCCAACCCCCTAGCCTAACATTAGAATTTATTAGAAAAGTAAAGAACTTCTCACATCTGTTGCTGCTATGCTCATTTATCAATTAAATAGAAATTTTCTAATGATGTGATTTTGTTTTTTAAATTATTAGAAGTAAAGGAACTACTCACATTGAATTGTTAAGCTCATGTAGTGATTTCTATTAGAAATTATTAGAAAAAGTGAATTACTGCTCACATTTTGTTGTTGCTATACTCATTATCACGTAATTAAAAATTTTCTAAAGAATTAGAGTTCAGTAGTTCAGCACAATTTAGTTCACAAAGACATGGTACGATACCGAGCCGTACCGAACCAAACAAAAAAAATACCGATATGTACCAAACTACTTTGGTACTGTATTTGGTATGCACAATTGATATATCGAATACCGAAGTACCAAACCGTAGTTTTAAAATACCGTACCGAAGTACCGAACGCCCACCCCTAAACGCGGATCACTGGTGGACAAACCTATGCGATCGTGGACTAATCCATGTGATTACGAAGAACAGCTTTGCGTGACCCCCTGCTGCCTCACTTCCTCTTCGCAAACATAGCTTTGCCCATGCGTTCGCGATGCACTATTTTCCCCCAACCTATGCGATCACACACCATATCTGGCGATTGCAATGAACTAACATCACAACTGCTCCAACAGGACTATGCGATCGCGGACCTTCCCATGCGATTGCATAAAAGGAAATCATATCAGTTCACCAGAAAAATTCACAAATTCTCTAAGTCCAAAAGTTGATCTGATAACCATCCGAAACTCAATCGAGGCCCCTGAGACCTCAACCGAACATACCAACAAGTCCTAACACATTATACGAACTTAGTTGAGCCTTCAAATCACATGAAACAATGCTAAGACCACGAATCACGCATCAATCCAAGCCTAATGAACTTTAAAATTTTGAACTTCCAAATCTCGTATCGAAACAAATCAAATTAAGTCCGTTTGGCCTCAAATTATACACATAAGTCATAAATGACATAACGGATCTATCAAAATTTACATAACTGGATTCCGATCTCGATATTAATAAAGTCAACTCCCGGTCAAACTTCTAAACCTTCCATTTTTAACTTTCGTCATTTCAAGCCAAAATCAACTACGGACATCCAAATAAATATTCGAACACATTCCTAAGTCGAAAATCACCATACAGAGCTATTGGAACCATCAAAACTCCAATCCGGAGTCGTTTGCACAAAAGTCAAACTCCGGTCAACCCTTTTCATTTTCCAGCATGAAATTTATTCTTCCGAACTAATTCCGAAACACATAAAACATCAAAACCGACGATTCACACACGTCATATGAAGTTATTCAAGACTTCAAATAATTAAAATAAACATAAATACTCAAAACGATTGATCGGATCGTTACAATAAGTAATGTTTTTACAAAATTATAGTACAATTCAACGAAGAGGAAAACTTTTCATTTCCTGAGCTTTGAGTCAGCCCCAAAAGTTTTCAAAAATACAAATAGACCACGCCTTCACTTAATTCCTTCTTAGTATTATTATTGGTCGAAAATAAAAGGAAGGTTGGAGTCTATTCCCTTACTATCGGACTCATAGGTTTTTGACTAATTATTCCGACTTGCTAAATGAAAATTCTTGGTTCCGATTCTTTGCAATGTGTAACACGGCGTGTTATGTTCTTGAATGACCCCTGTTGGACCAAAAAAGCACAATAATCGAGAGATTTTTATGGAAAAAGTGACACGTATGTCATTTTACCGGCCAAAATACACAAGCATGATGACGTCATCATTATGATATCAGTTATAGATATAGGGAAAAGAAGTCTCTTTGAGATGAAACAAAGGGGTCATTATCGGTTGAGAAGGCAAAATGTAAACATATCCTCCACCGTATCCATTTAGATAAGATAGTTTGACTCGACATAGAGTTTAAGGAAGAAAAAAAAACTTTTAATACTAGTAGTCTTAAAAATTTTAGGGACAAAATTTTTGTGGGGATATGACATTATTTATGTGATTATAAAAATTTTTCATTAAGGGTAAAATGGATAAAATAAAGAGTTTAAAGTTCAATTATTTTCAATTGTAAAAATATGTCATTCCTTTTTTAACAGACTAATAATAAAAAAAATATGTCATTTAAATTAAAATCGATAGAAGTAACATATAAGATGAGCTGAACAAGCATAAAGAGAGAGAACTAGATACAAACTAGTTTACCGACTAGTACTAAGTTTTAAGCTACCAAGGGATACTGCAATGTGCAATCCTAGTTTTTCAATTTCCTTTTTGCGGTTATCTACTAACTAACAGATAAACCTTTAACCAATTGAATAAATCTATATTGCTTCGCAAACAAAATAATTATATATATATATATATATATATATATATATATTTATATATATACTTTTGCTGTTTGACTTTGAAGATAAGTGGGAACCGGGTTCAACTATTCATCTCTTTGACATGGCTCGGCTATGTTTTCTTTAGGATGAGCTTGTGGAAGACTGGAGGGGATGCTTAAAAGTAGTTTATATACCCTCCTTCCTCTAAACTCGTGACTTGACACCATTGTGAAAAAGTAAAGTCAATTATTTAAAATGTCATAAATTTTCAGAAAAAAGCTTCTAGTATAACCTCGTTTAATATCTTGGATAATTATCTTGAAGACAATCTACATATTCTAAAGTTTTATTGAAAGATAAGATTAATTATATTTTTTCACATGCGTAAAACAACATCTAGAACGATCAGATATCACGAGTCATAAAGAAGAGCATATAATTAATCTGAAAGAAATTAAAATGTGGAAGATAGCTTATATCATGATTTGGCTACTAGAACAAAATTTACATAGAAAACATGGAATATATAGAGCACAAATGTAAAATCATGACAGTTACATAGTAGTACATATATTATATACAATCATAAGACCCTTTCTTCCAACTACTACAAGGATCTTTGGTTCTCAAACAAAACAAAACAC
Source organism: Nicotiana tomentosiformis (assembly GCF_000390325.3). NCBI lineage: Eukaryota > Viridiplantae > Streptophyta > Magnoliopsida > Solanales > Solanaceae > Nicotiana > Nicotiana tomentosiformis. The sequence goes on along the minus strand of NC_090815.1, from coordinate 121,644,821 downwards.
GACAACACAAAAGCATCAACAACAAAACAAGATACAAAAGAGGCAAAATATATAGAAGCCTAAGTAAAACAAAAAAGAAGTCGAAGCCTATGAGATCCTAAAACCCCATTTGGAAGCATATTGGACGAACTCACTAATTTCATCATCGTTAATATATCCATCACCATTTCTATCTGCAAAACGAAGGGCTTTTCCAGCTTTCCAACGGCAAAAATGCAAACCCATCTCTTTAAAAGCTAACCTGAGTTCTTGCTTGCTAAGTTTACCATCTTTATTCTTATCATATTTCTTGAGCATACCTTTCACTTGCTCTTCAGTTAGTGGGTAACTCACACCTTTAGAAGGGATGAACCAAGGCATTTTTTTCTTTCTTCTTTGGTATACTTTTTCTTTGTCTATCTCCTTAGGAATATAAGGAAAGTGGTGGATAAATTTCCAACAAGGGACGCTTCATATATATAAAGACCAGCTTAGATTCCGTGATAAGTCTTTTTCTGTGCCACTGTTTTTGCTCGGATAAAGATTAAGAATTTATTCTTTCTTTAACCGTTTCCTTAGGATGAATGTGTATTAATGCAAGCTATGTTAGGGTAAAAAGTAACTAAATAATCTTAAATAAATTCTAATAATTCTCTTTTGCTTAGATGCTTTTAAATGTTTGAAGATCTTTCAGTATCTTTTAACCCTTGTCCTTCACGCTGAACTTGATCAAAAAGTAAGAAGTAAGAAGAGGAATATAAATATATTAGACTGTTAGAGATCAATAAAGCAGGCTTGTTACCACATTAAAATAAACCTGCCTAAAGTTAATTTAATTGATTTCTTGAAACCATTTTGTGGGAAATATCGACTCGATAATTCTACCAAAGTAATGGCATTACCTAGAGATTTAAAATGAATAAATTAGCAAGTCGATCCATTTGCTTGAAAAATTAACTTTATGGGCCGCATAAATATTATAAGTACTCATTCATCCTTAATTAAAGATTATAACTAATTGAGTCCTAAATATAAAGTTACACATCACTTTATTATTCCATGTCGAACTTTTCGAAGCGAATCAGGATATAATTGAACTCCAATGCGGGTACCAAATAAGAGGTTGGTGTTATGAATTAAAGCATCTGACGAATAATTAAGGTGAGGGGCATCTCAAAGGCGAGACTATTACAACTTTTGATTTAGGGTCCCAAAATTTTTGAAGTCCAAAAAAATTTTAACAGTAGATTTTATTATTTTATTTTTGTTTGACAATATTAAAGTTTGTAAAAAAAGAAAAGAAAGTACAAAATCTTTACACAAATAGAAAGAAAGGAGACTGCTTACTTTTTAACAGTGAAAATATTTTAAAACTTTGAATTAATTTAACTACTCAAATTTTCATATTACTAAATAATTTTTTTTATAATAAGATCTAAGGTAATATATGTTATTCCCGCCAATATTGCTGTATTTGTAAATAATAATTCTGCAAAATATAAGTTAACGTTATGAAACAATAATAAATTCGAGCCCACTGAATTCACAGTGTTTCCTTAAGGAATTTAATCCTCTCCTAGTACCCAAGGTAATGGATTATTTCCTCCCAGGATAGAACGAATAACACACTGGTGTAGCGGTACTTCAAACCCCAGTGTTTCAGCGAACACAAAGTTCGGTAGCAAATCACACTTACAGTTGCTTTATTTGAAGTTAAAAACAATGCAGAACGAAGGAGTATAAACTCAGAAAATCGTATGGAAATGCTGAGAGGAAGGAGTGCAATGTATAGCCAATTTGTTGAGCGAATTGTATGTTGTGTGTTGAGTGTCTTTCTTCAACATCTGCTGCACATATATATAGCAGCAAAATGTTGAAGAAGACCAAACGTCCACCCTCCATGGTGGAGCAAGCATTACAAGTTTGTGGAGCAAGCACTTCATGTTTGTGGAGCAAGCACATTCATGGTGGGAAGACCATTATCCGGCTGCCAAATGATCAATACACGGATTGGAAAATATCCGTTACAAATACGGATAATCTTACGTTAATATTTACTATTAACAAATAAATTTGGTCCAAAAAATTAATCAATCAATCATTTGACCAAATCCAAATCCGAATCCGAATCCGAAGCCGAAGCCGAAGCCGAAGCCGAAGCCATAGCCGTAGCCGTAGCCGAGCCGAGCCGAGCGAGCGACGACGACGACGGCACGAGGCTTGCTTTCTTCTTAACTCTTTAAGAGCTACAAGAAGAGCAATTATATATATACCCACCAAAAATGTCTTCCTCTTCCAATATGGGACAATGTCTCATTGTTAAGAGGGGAAAACTTAAAATTTTACTCAAAATTTCATTTTCCCTCCATTTCCCATTCACCCTCATTTTAAGAATATTACATCTTAAAAAATAAAACCTCAACAATCCCCCACATGAATGGGGAATGGCTATATCACGGAAGTATGCATGAAAAAACTGTGTGATTTACAAGCAAGGATTAATTGCATCTGGATAAGTAGGTTTCCCTTTGAACTTTCCGTAGTAAACTTATGTCGGATATACTCGGTCAATCGGTAGATTTGATATCTTTGAACCGTCGATCTTTGGTGTATACCTAGACAACCATAAGTCACACAATCAACCCTTAACCGTCTTTGGTTCTCATTGTTGTGTTCGTTTCAGCCATGAACACCGCCTGGTTTCATAAGTGCGTAGAGAACTGGCCTTACAAAGTTCTCCTTGAAGCGGCTCACACTTCACACTTACATAGGTGATTCCTAAACGTGTCATCCTGTAGATACACTATTTGATATACCCCGTATCAAATTTAGAAATCATTAAAAAGCCTTAATGCTTTATCCTTGGTACTGAACATTGTCTCATCACGAGAACGGACTAAAATTTTATTTGACAATGTTGAACCATCATTAATGACTTTGTTTGATCTCCTTGAACCTAGATCTTGGGATCTCCAGTCTTCTTGGTAGAGTTACCGCCACAATGACTTGTTCTCGGCCATAGCCCCATTCCCCTTGATGATTTCTCAACTACCTCTCTAGTTAGGCCTTTTGTAAGTGGATCCGACACATTATCACTTGACTTTACATAGTCAATCGTGATAATTCCTCTAGAGAGTAATTGCCTAACGGTTTTATGTCTTCGTCGTATATGACGAGATTTACCGTTATACATAACGCTCCCAGCCCTTCCAATTGCCGCTTGACTATCACAATGTATGCATATTGGTGCCAACGGTTTGGGCCAAAATGGAATGTCTTCCAAGAAATTCCAGAGCCATTCAGCTTCTTCACCGGCTTTATCTAAGGCTATGAATTCAGCCTCCATTGTAGAGCGGGCAATACAGGTTTGTTTAGACGACTTCCAAGATACCGCTCCTCCACTAATAGTGAATACTTATCCACTCGTGGACTTAGAATCAGTTGAACCGGTGATCCAATTTGCATCACAGTATCCCTCAATCACCGCAGGAAAATTACTGTAGTGCAATTCAAAGTTCTGGGTATGTTCTAAATATCCCAAAACTCGTTTCATTGCCATCCAATGAGATTGGCCTGGATTGCTCGTATATCGACTCAGTTTACTTATAGCACAAGCTATATCTGGTCGTGTACAATTCATGATATACATTAAGCATCCCAATACACGAGCATAATCCAATTGTGATATGCTTTGGCCTTTGTTCTTTGCTAATGCAAGATTCACGTCAATTGGAGTCTTTGCAACTTTAAAGCCCAAGTGCTTGAATTTTTCAAGTATTGTCTTAATATAATGAGATTGTGACAATGCCAGACCTTGAGGAGTCTTATGGATCTTAATTCCCAGAATTAAATCAGCAACTCCCAAGTCTTTCATATCAAACTTGCTATTGAGCATACGCTTAGTAGCATTTATATTGGCAATGTCATTACTCATTATCAGCATATCATCCACATATAGGCAAACAATGACTATGTGATTTGGAACATTTTTAATGTACACACATTTATCACATTCATTTATCTTAAGACCATTTGACAACATTGTTTGGTCAAATTTCGCATGCCATTGTTTGGGTGCTTGTTTTAGTCCGTAAAGAGACTTAACAAGTTCTACATACCTTCTTTTCTTTACCTGGAACCACAAACCCTTCAGGTTGTTCCATGTAAATTTCTTCCTCCAACTCTCCATTTAAGAAGGCAGTCTTAACATCCATTTGATGAATTTCAAGACCATACACTGCAGCTAATGCTACTAACATCCGTATGGACATAATTCTTGTAACTGGAGAGTATGTATCAAAGTAGTCTAGACCTTCTCGTTGTCTATACCCTTTGACTATGAGCCTTGCCTTGAATTTATCAATAGTGCCATTATCTTTGATTTTTCTCTTAAAAATCTATTTAGAACCCAAAGGTTTATTTTCAGGAGGAAGATCAACCAATTCCCATGTATGGTTGTTCAATATGGATTCTATTTCACTATTGACTGCCTCTTTTCAAAACAATGATTCCGAAGAAGTCATAGCTTCTTTAAATGTTTGAGGCTCATTCTCCAATAAGAAAGTCACAAAATCTGGTCCAAATGAAGTAGACGTTCTTTGACGTTTACTACGTCTTGGATTCTCCTGATTACATGTACTTTCTTTTGTTTCTTCCCGAGGTCGTTTAGATCCTTCATCAAACGACTCACATTCCTTTTTATACGGATATATATTTTCAAAGAACTCAGCATTATCTGATTCTATAACCGTATTATTATGAATGTCGGGATTTTTTGATTTATGAACCAGAAATCGATATGCTTTACTATTTGTCGCATATCCTATGAAAACACAATCAACGGTTTTCGGTCCTATCTTTACCCTTTTGGGTTTAGGAACTTGCACTTTTGCCAAACACCCCCACACTTTAAAGTAATTCAAGTTGGGCTTCCTTCCTTTCCATTTTTCATATGGAATGGATTGTGTTTTGCTATGGGGCACTCGATTTAATATTCGATTAGCCGTAAGAATGGCTTCCCCCTACAAGTTCTGTGGCAAACCAGAACTTATCAACAACGCATTCATCATCTCCTTTAATGTGCGATTCTTTCTTTCCGCAATCCCATTAGATTGGGGCGTGTAAGGGGCTGTTGTTTGATGAATAATTCCATATTCTAAACATATTTCTTCAAAAGGAGATTCATATTCACCACCCCTATCACTTCTTATCATTTTTACTTTCTTGTTAAGTTGCGTTTCAACTTCATTTTTGTATTACCTGAATGCGTCTATTGCTTCATCTTTACTATTCAGTAAGTAAACATAGCAATATCGAGTACCATCGTCAATAAAAGTTATGAAATACTTCTTTCCACCGCGAGATGGTATTGACTTCATGTCACAAATATCTGTGTGAATTAAGTCTAAAGGATTTGAATTCCTTTCAACTGACTTATAAGGATATTTAACATACTTAGATTCCACACATGTTTGACATTTTGATTTTTCGCATTCAAACTTGGGCAGTACTTCCAAGTTAATCATTTTCCGCAAGGTTTTGTAATTGACATGACCCAAACGTACATGCCATAAATCATTTGACTCAAGTAAGTAAGAAGAAGCTGAAATATTATTATTATTTTCCACAACCATTACATTTAGGTTAAAAAGGCCCTCGGTGAGGTAACCTTTTCCTACAAATATTTCATTCTTACTAATTACAACCTTGTTAGACACAAAAATGTACTTAAAACCGTGCTTAACAAGAAGTCCAGTAGAGACTAAATTCTTTCTCATTTCGGGAACATGAAGGACATTGTTTAAAGTCATGACCTTGCCAGAAGTCATTTTCAGAAATATCTTCCCATATCCTTCAACTTTTGCTGTTGAAGCATTTCCCATATAAACTATCTCTCCGGGTTCAGCAAGAGCATAGGTAGCAAAAGCCTCTCTAACTGCACAAACATGGCGAGTGGCTCCTGAATCAAACCACCACAGTTTAGGATTTCCCACCAAGTTACATTCAGAAAGCATGACACACAAGTTATCAACATCATCATGGTTTACTACCATGTTTGCTTGACCTCTTTTCTTGTCTTTCTTCGGAGCACGACACTCCGTAGACTTGTGTTCGGTTTTCTCACAGTTGTAGCAGTTTCCACTGAACCGCTTCTTGCTTGGGTTGTATTTCGGACCAGAAGCCTTCTTCCTCTTTTTGTTAGCTTCAACAATATTTGCTCCCATTATTGTTGAATTTCCACGGCCTCTCCTTTCAGCAGCTTTATTGTCCTCTTCGATTCTCAACCGAACAATGAGATCTTCAAGGGACATTTCCTTTCGTTTGTGTTTCAAATAATTTTTGAAGTCCTTCCACAATGGAGGCAACTTCTCAATCATTGCTGCTACTTGGAATGCTTCGTTGATGACAAGACCTTCAGCAAGTAGATCATGAATAATCACTTGCAATTTCTGGACTTGGGTAATAACAGACTTTGCTATCTACCATTTTGTAGTCCAAAAATTTTGCGGCAACGAATTTCTTCATCCCGGCATCTTCAGTTTTATATTTCTTTTCAAGCGCATTCCACAATTCTTTTGACGTCTCCACGCTACTGTATACATTATACAGATTATCATCCAGTCCGCTAAGAATATAATTCTTGCATAAAAAATCAGAATGCTTCCACGCTTCAATCACGAGAAAGCGTTCATTATCTGGAGTTTTATCTGGCAGATCAGGAACATCTTCCTTGATGAACTTCTGTAGACATAACGTAGTTAAGTAGAAGAACATCTTCTGCTGCCAGCGCTTGAAATCAATCCCTGAAAATTTTCCGGGTTTTTCTGCCGGTGCCAACGCCGGTGTTCGGCTTGTCGATGCATTGGCAGTTACCATCGGCACAACTTGGTTTTTGCTTTCAGTCATCATTTTTCTGTAAAAGAATGACACAAACAAACGTTTAATACACGTTTTCAAACTGGAGTAAAAATCACGTAGATTTTAATATCCAACAAAACGCCACGAAGGCTTAACTCTCCAAAACGGGAGTACACAAACCACAAAGGTTTTAGTTTGCAGAATAATAAGAATAACACAAATACAGAAATAAATATTAAATTCCTTAAGATTGTTATTCCCGCCAATATTGCTGTATTTGTAAATATAATTATGCAAAATATAAGTTAACGTTATGAAACAATAATAAATTCGAGCCCACTGAATTCACAGTATTTCCTTAAGGAATTTAATCCCCTCCTAGTACCCAAGGTAATGGATTATTTCCTCCCAGGATAGAACGAATAACACACTGGTGTAGCGGTACTTCAAACCCCAGTGTTTCAGCGAACACAAAGTTCGGTAGCAAATCACACTTACAGTTGCTTTGTTTGAAGTTAAAAACAATGCAGAACGAAGGAGTATAAACTCAGAAAATCGTATGGAAATGCTGAGAGGAAGGAGTGCAATGTATAGCCAATTTGTTGAGCGAATTGTATGTTGTGTGTTGAGTGTCTTTCTTCAACATCTGCCGCACATATATATAGCAGCAAAATGTTGAAGAATGGAGCAAGCACTTCATGTTTGTGGAGCAAGCACATTCATGGTGGGAAGACCATTATCCGGCTGCCAAATGATCAATACACGGATTCCGTTACAAATACGGATAATCTTACGTTAATATTTACTATTAACAAATAAATTTGGTCCAAAAAATTAATCAATCAATTGACCAAATCCGAAGCCGAAGCCGAAGCCGAAGTCGAGCCGAGCCGAGCGAGCGACGACGACGACGGCGCGAGGCTTGCTTTCTTCTTAACTCTTTAAGAGCTACAAGAAGAGCAATTATATATATACCCACCAAAAATGTCTTCCTCTTCCAATATGGGACAATGTCTCATTGTTAAGAGGGGAAAACTTAAAATTTTACTCAAAATTTTATTTTTCCTCCATTTTCCATTCACCCTCAAGCCGGAGCCGGAGCCGAGCCGAGCCGAGCGAGCGACGACGGCGCGAGGCTTGCTTTCTTCTTAACTCTTTAAGAGCTACAAGAAGAGCAATTATATATATACCCACCAAAAATGTCTTCCTCTTCCAATATGGGACAATGTCTCATTGTTAAGAGGGGGAAACTTAAAATTTTACTCAAAATTTCATTTTCCCTCCATTTTCCATTCACCCTCATTTTAAGAATATTCATCTTAAAATAAAACCTCACCAATATATTACAAATACATGATTAATATCTTATTAACTTAATTTTACAAAATCTAACCAATATTATGTCATGTAATACTACTATATAAACAACCAGTAAAATTCTATCAAAAACATTAAGGCCCATTATAAAAAGTTTGGCCTTAGGCTATATGTCACTAACTTATAGAAGGCTTGAGAAATATTCCCGCAAATGTTACATAGTTAATTTAAACGCAACAAAAAAGCCATAACAAGAGCAACACTAGAGAACATCTATAATAGCAAGCTTGAAAAATATTACATAGTTTGTTAAAACACATCAAACAAACTACAACAAGAACAACACCAGTGAATACCTAATCACCAAGCAATAAACGTTAGAACTCGTGGGTAGTTTAATCATTAAAAACTGGGAGTTCAACTATATGGTTAATAATCAGATTCCGGTGAACAACTCTTCTAATCCAGCTTCTTTAGCTGGTTGAGTCTACTTGAAATTTGTCTTTCAAATTTGTTAATTGGAAAGATCAAGTACCCGAAGCTACCCTCCTCCCACCCCCTCTTGTTCCCCATAAATGAGTGATGAGAGGAATTGACCATAAAACTGATTGTGCCCCAGAATAGCTATTGTGAGCGCGTCTGTATTCACTAAATATAACATACTCGAATTTACTTGTCAAATTTAGGCCTTCTAAGTTCATGGCAGTAACGATCTCACGTCCCAAACAATTCCCTAGACGTGACTGTCACCTAACTAATACTATCCGCTAGGCAAACCAATTTATGTACTCTATAAATTCTTAACCTGTTATATAAGCATTGAGAGAAACCCGTATTATCCCAAACACATTAAATATTACTAAATACGAAATAATTATCCAACTAATAGCACTCAATTAACAAATCCCTAACCAAAATTCCACACTAAAACTAGGGGTATTCATGGTTTGGTTTGGATCAGTTTTCTTTAAAAAGAAACCAAACCAAGTAAGTCGGTTCTTCAAATATTGGAACACTATAGATCCTCCTAATTTGGGAGAGGTTTAAAAAAGAAATTTAAAAATAAAATAAAATATTGGAACCAAACCAAACCACTTAAGTCGGTTTTTTATCGATTCGATTTTTGTCGGTTTTCGGTTATTTAATGATTTTTTCCTTAAATATGAAACATACTCTACCAAACACATATTCCGGAGACTTATTGCCTTTTAAGCATTCCCTTTCAAAAATTCTAGGCTCGATTAGTTTAAATTCGCTCCATGTAGATATTGCTTGGCAAAACTTCTCAAAACTGCTTATTTATAAAAAATTCTTTTATACAAATAGTTATTCAAGAAAATACTTTTGAAGAGATGCATTATTTTTTAATATTAGATAATTGTGTTTGACTAATTTTTCTAGAAAGTATTTTTGAGTTTCTAATTACGAAAATGACAATATTAATTAAAGTTCATTTACAATTAGCTTTACTTATATACATAAATATATATTTTTCTAAAAAGTATTTTTGAGTTTCTAATTACGAAAATGATTTTAAATATATATTGAAAAGTGAGTAACATTTAATAAGACAGCTAAAATTAGAAATATTAAAGGATTAAATAACTACTAATACTCTATTTTCTAATATAATTCTTTCTAGTAACATCATTAGGTCAAAGGAAGTCTAACAGTGGTGACTAGCTGAACGAAATTAGGTCAAAGGAAGTCTAACAGTGGTGACTAGGTCAAAGGAAGTTTAACAGTGGTAACCGTCGATTTATCTTTGGCAACAGTTATTATACTAATGCAACGGTTTACTCTTAGAACTGTTTCGATAGGGTAGAATATCTTGTGCAATGTTATGTCACCGTTGCTAAAACATCCGTTCCAATAGGCTTATTTTCTAGTAGCGTCATCATACATGATATCAGATTTTATATGGAAATGAAAATCTCTTTGAGATATACTATGATTTTATGATCCATACGACTATGGCAAGAAACAAAGGGATGACATATACATAGGTGAAAAATATAAATGGGAACAAAATACAACTACATAGATATGACCATAATAAAATTAATTTTTTGAAAAAATGTGTATACATGAATAACATTTTTTTAATTTAAAATTATATAGTATATGCAAAAAATCAAAATTGTAGTTCTAAAATATTAGCCCTATTAGTTGTTGCAGGACACGAGCTTGTAACTTGTTTTGAATTTCTCTTAATTAGGTTCGAATAGATTTTCTGGGATGCATGGGAATTTTCTTTTCAAATTACAAACATGGGAATCGTTGAAATAACTCTTTGATTGTACATGCATGTATAATATAGATAGAAATCTCTTGATAATGTTTCAAAATAAACACCATTTGGGGGAGGAATTAAGTGAAGTCTTGGTACTCATCGCCAGAGACACATACAATAGATGGATACCACTTGCACAAAATCATGTGTGTTTATTGCTGACCCGTGGCTCCATCTAAGTACAACAATAAGATCAACATCTATTGTATAGTATTGTATACGGGTAAAATCGAGTCCAATGAGCACCCCAATTTTCCGGTGAGACAGACGGAGTAAGGACGTGACTGCAAGGAATCGGAATCAGAACCAGGAGCCTCACGTATCAGGGTCCGAGCAAAATACCTGCCCTAGGAGCCATCGAGACCACGTCTCCCGGGTCCGGTTCGAGTCCCGAGACCTCGGAGAGCATTACCAAACGTCCGCACACGATTAACAAAGGGTCGTGATATCCTTTCCCAACCGGATATCAAGGCATGAATCTCGGCCCATATCGGCGAAACATCAGTGACTAGCGAAAAGGAAGATTTTTACCTTTCTTAAGATTGTATCTAGGGTAAAACTCCCATACTATATAAAGGAGAAGCTAATTATTCATTACAAACACTGTAATACGCATACCAAGGCAATATACTTATGTTCTCTCTGTTTCTAAAAGTCATTCAAAGTTCTTGTTTTTGTTCGTAAGTTCTTCATAAGTGCAAGCTCGGAACCGAAGGCAGGTTCCTTGTTAAATCTTTAACCGAACTCGGACTCACTATCATCATTGATTTGGCTATTTACTATATTTTTTATTTGCTTTATCTAACGTCATTAATCACTTGTATTAAATTAGTCCACATATCATTAAAACCGCGTATAAATTCAATTGTTATCCATTTTTAAGGGTAAACAGTTTGGTGCCCACCGTGGGGCTAAGGATAATAGTTGTAATTTGATACATATTCCCATAACACACTTTGTTTTATGCTTGTTCTTTGAGATTTTAATTTCAGGTCAACTTTAGAATGTCAAACTCTCAATCTGCTCACTTGAACGTTGATGCTGAATCTGGCCACCATGGTGAAAACAACAATATAGTACCCAACGACGAGATGCCCCTTGTTTACTCCAACAGTTCCGATTGCTGACCCAATTGGCGCCAACTCACATGTGGCCATCGATGCAAACCTGCCGACCGATCCTGAGAACAACGTTCGAGGAAGAGGCCGATCAATAGCCCAGGGTACGCAGGATAGTGAAGGCGATAAGATCAATTTGCGGGTGATCTTTGAAATATTATAAGCTCAACAGGCGGCGATAGCCCAGCTGCAGAACCACAGCCATGCCCCTAACAGAGTTGAGCCCGAACCATCCCTGAAAAACACCCGAAGGAATAAACAAACCACGGAAAGGTCGAGCGAAGTTGAACCTGAGACCAAGGTATCCTCACCTAGAAAAATTGGCGCTTGCTTTGCTAAGTGCCTCCAGAAAGTTAAAGACGTATTTTCAATGCCACCCTATATGCGTCGTAACTTCTTACCCAATAAGGAACATAATGCAAAAACTCGAGTTCTCGGGTCGGCTGGTCAAATGTGCCATAGAAATTAGCGGGTACGATATCGAATATCGATACTAGACTGCCATCAAATCACAAATTTTGGCAGACTTTGTGGCCAACTTTATGCCGACCTTAATACCCAAAGTCGAAAAGGAATTGCTGTTAACCTCGAGACTTCTTCGGGAATCTGGACCCCATTTACGGACGGTGCCTCGAACGCAAAGGGGTCTGGACTCGGCATCGTGTTGAAGCCGCCTATTGGTAGCGTAGTTAAGCAATCTCTTAAAACTGTGAAATTGACTAACAATTAAGACGAGTATGAGGTCATGATTGCAGGTCTCGAATTGGCTAAAAGCCAGGGGGGCCGAGGTGGTCGAAGCTAAGTGCGACTCCCTCCTTGTGGTAAATCAAGTCAATGGAACGTTCGAAGTAAAGGAGGAACGAATGCGAAGGTATTTAGAAAAATTGAAGGTAACACTGCATCGATTTAAGGAATGGATCCTACAATGCGTACCTCGTGATCAAAATAGTGAGGATGATGCCCTGGCTAACCTGGGGTCATCGGTTGATAATGATGAATTCAGATCAGGAACGGTCGTACAACTCATGAAATCGGTAGTGGAAGAAGGCCATGCTGAAATAAACTCAACAAGTTTAATTTGGGATTGGAGAAACAAGTATATATACTACTTGAAGACTAGGAAGTTTCCCTCAGATCCTAAAGAATCGAGAGCTCTACGAAGGCGGCCAGGTTCAACCTGTCCAAAGGTATTCTATTCAGAAGAACGTTCGATGGCCCGCTCGCCATATGCTTGGGGCCGGGAGACACCGAATATGTTTTGAGGGAAGTTCACGAAGGCACTTGCGAAAACCATTTGAGGGCAGAATCTTTGGTTCGTAAGATAATCAGGGTCGGCTATTAATGGATCGACATGGAGAAAGATGCAAAGGACTTCGTGGGTTGATTATTTTTCTAAGTGGGTCGAAGCTCAAGCGTTCGAGAAGGTACGGGAAAAAGAAGTCGTCAACTTCATTTGGGACCACATAATATGTCAGTTCAGGATACCGGCTGATATGTGTGTGATAACGGGAAGCAGTTCATTGGCAGCAAGGTAAACAAATTTTTCGAAGACCATAAGATCAAAATGATCTTGTCGACACCCTATCACCCTAGTGGGAACGGACAGGCGGAATCAACAAAGAAGAACATACTAGCCAAAGTAAAATGGAAGGAAATTCTGCATGAAGTCTTGTGGGCATACCGTACAACCTCTAAATCTAGTACCGGAGTTACTTCGTTTTCATTGGTCTACGGTGCCGAAGCACTAATACCGTTAAAGTGGGAGAACCAAGCATCAGGTTCTGATATACGACCGAAGAAACAAACAGTGAGGCCATGAACACGAGCCTGAAACTATGGGATGAAAGGCGCGAGGTCGCCCTAGTCCGATTTGCCGCCCAGAAACAGCGGATAGAAAGGTATTACAATCGAAGAGCCAACGTCCGAAACTTCAATATCAGGGACTTGGTGTTAAGAAAAGTAACATTGCACACCTAGAACCCAAACGAGGGGAAGCTGGGGCCAAACTGGGAAGGACCATATCGAGTCATCAGGATTACCGGTAAAGGCTAGTATAATCTCAAAGCAGGAAATAGTGCAAAACTACCGAACAACTGGAATGTGACGCACTTAAAGCGGTACTACTGCTAAGGTACGATCTCATCCATATTTTTTATAATATTGAGAATCGAACTAACACTTGTAGGCAACAACCAAAGGAGAATGTGACTATTAGATCTGAAAGCATACGTTGCACTCTTTTTCCTTTAAACAGATTTTATCCCAAATGGGTTTTTCGAAATGGTTTTTATCAAGGCAACAGTAAATCGTGCTAACTTAGAATCAAAGACCGGTTTTAAATCATAGTCAATGGTCTCATTAACAGTATCCAAGCCCTCTCAAGATCGATCTCGAATACTAGGGGGCCATCACCCTCGGTTCAATCTTCTTAGTAAGGAAAGAAGAAAACTTTGTGCTTAACAGGCTAGGCTCGGTGGTTAGGATTTATTGTAAGGGCCAAACGGTTAAGTGAATCGTGTCCGTGTAGGCCACCTTAGCCAAAATACAAGCTTTTACACGCTTTCAATCTTGTACTTTACACAGAGAAATGAAAAATATTTCCCTACCCGGGGACTATCAAGCCCAAGGGCTACCCCTATCCGACCCAAGGGCTACCCCCACTCGGGGACTGTCGTCCGAAATAAGTTCGAACAGCTCGGGTTATCAAAATCCGGAGGCACAAAACCTATTAGGTAGTGCCTAAATCCAAGAGGCTACGACCACCCTAAAAAATGGCTCAGAGACGTCCGAAGCCTGTAATCAAAACGTAAGGCCTTCAATAAATATTCAAAACCTGCCAAAAGGTTACCCTCGTCTAAGAACACTTACGTATTTTTGGAAAAATTTTGGTCACTCCGAGGATTCAAAGCTTCAAGCAAACAAAAGATTGCATCGAGGTCGGGTTCTGTTTGGACCTTAGAAAAACATACGACCTATTACTACATTTGATACTATGCTAAGGCATCAAAAATATTTGCAAAAATGGAAATTGTGAAAAGATGCTAAAAAAGTTGAAATTGCCAAAAAGGAGAAAATTTTATATATTCCGAAATATCTTTATAAAGGCCCAACAAAAACGGCCACAATATGAACAAAAAATATGTACACAACACAAAAATTAAAAACCCCTAAGGCATTCACACCTGACCAGAGCCCGATTCGTCACCAGAACCATCAGGGCCTTCGGATTCTTCGGATGCCTCTTCACCTTCGGGCTCATCTAGCTTCTTCTCCTTGACCTTAAGTCTTTTTGCCTCCTCGATCTCGGCAGACAGGTCGAAACCTCAGGCATGGATTTCCTCGAGGGTTTTCCTTTGAGATAGCCACCTCACGTACTCAGCAGTGGTCTTTAGGCGGGCCTTGGCTGCTTCGATATCGGCCTTGTATTGAGCAACCATCTTGTCAGCATTGGCTGAGGTTGTCTCCAACTTGGACCTCGTTGCTTCGAGCTCTTTTCCAAGGTCATCCCGTTTAGCCATGGCCAAGCCCAAATGTGTTCAGAGATCCTCACTTAGTTGAGCCCGTTTATCATATTTCTCCTTCGCCACCCGAAGTTAAACCTCTACTGAAAACAGTTTAGTCTGGGCGGTTTCCTTCTCCGAGGCCAGCAGATCTAGGTTGCTTTTCCACCCGTCGGCCATAACTTGGATTTCATCCATCTATTTTCAGAGTTGGTCGATCTTCTATTGGACCTGCGGGATATTGTCATTAGCCACTACGACCGATTCCTCGTTTGTAACTTCAAAGACCTTTATCTTTTCAACCAAGTTGGCGTGCTCCCGCCTTAGGGGTGATGCTTCTTTCTGAGTCCCATCCAGCTCGGACTGAAGGTCCTTAATAATCCCTTCTTGTTGCTCGATGAGAAGCTTGTACATCTCGTGGTGAAGTACCAAGGCTTGCAAAAAGATGAAAACTTGAGAAAAATCAAAACCTAAGTCAAGTTCAAAGGAACGTAATGATGTCTTACCTGGTTCAGCACCTGCTGTGCCTCATTAAAAAGTCCCGACACGTTCACCTCATTCATTTTTGCATGGTACTCCTTGGTCATCAGGCATCAGAGGTAGCTAGCTATCCCCACGAGAGCATACATGACATGGGCATCCTCCGGGACGGTTAGAATAATCGATCTCTTGCGATCGGGGTCCCACTCGGAGCAGGGAACTAGTTGATCAATTTCAGGCTCGAACTCGGACCGCCAGCTTCCGAGGATGTGTCCTTCTTCAGAACTTCCAGGTCGCTCATCCCGGAGAAAGTTTCCACAAAGGACGAGTCCACACCGTCAAAAAAGGAATGAAGGGGATCGTCCGTGCCATGGACCCCTTCGTTGTACTTCTCCTTTCCCGCTTGGGCCTCCTCGAGCATGAACTTGGTGTAGGAGGGGGTCCCCAAAATCTCTACTTATACCGGGCACCTTCTTCGGGGCGGATCCGGCCTCTTGGGGAGTCCCTTCCCGGGTCTCCATATCAACCTCTCGAGTCTGAGGGAGGTCAGCCTCACGAGTATCCCCTCTGGATGCCTCTTGTCCCCAGGGAATGGTCGTCTCGTGGGTGACGAAAATGAGATTTTCCCCCGGCTCGTCTCGAGCCGGAGAAGAGAATCGGGTCTGGCACTCAGGAGTTTGAGATTTTTTTGGGCTTGCGAGCTATCCTCATCTTTTGTTTATTCACTTCAGGGCCCGGGGAGCCCGATGGTTTCCTTTTCCATTTCTTATTTTCCTCCGCGGCAGCCCCGGGATGCCCCACAACGGAGGGATCAACAGACAAGGGCACGTCCCTTGCCCCTTCCAAAGGCCTAAGTTTGGTGGTCTTAGGAAAACCTGCAACAACAAAGGGGAAGGAAAGTTAGTATAATAAAAGTAAGAAGCATGGAATTAACTATTTATAGAGAGGCCTTACCAGGAGAACGTGCCTCCCATTGGCCCTTCGAAAGACCGTTCCATGTGCGTTCGGAGTATGTCATTTGTGTACAGATACCCTCAATCCATTCCTTTAGATGGGGGACTACAGTTGGAACACGAGCGACGACTTCACAATCACAAGTATGAATGCGAAGGGAGAAATAATAAAAAAAAAAAGATAAAATAAAAAGGAGAGACTGCACTTACGAGATCCGTTCCACTTCTCAGGAAAATGCATGAAACTCGAGGGGAATCGCGTCTTCAATCTTCACCCGAACGAAGCATCCCTGCCAGCCCCGGTCTTGCTCTTCGTGAATACTCGAAAATGGGGCATTGCTGGCCCGACAAGTAAGCTTGATTAGTCCCCCTCGAAAAATTTGCGGACTGTATAAATTAAAGTAAACGATCGATCGTGAACCGACGAGACTTGGTCTTGTTCAAGAAGTAGCGAAGGAGGATCACGATCCTCCATAGAGATGGATGAATTTGCCCGAGGCACACCTCGTACCTCTTGCAAAAATCCAAAACAAACGGGTCCACCAGGCCCAATGTGAAGGGGTAAGCGTAAATACTTAAGTACTCTTCACGTGGGTAGTAATGGCGTCCCCAGGCCTGAGGACTACCACATCGTCGTTGTCTTCCCAATATCAGTCCTTTCGGACCACAGGAAGAATATCTTCGGTTACGGAGCATATGTACCTTGATGCTCTTTCACCCCGATCCTGTTTGCATGAGGGTTTCTCGACCTTAAAGTCGTATGTAATTGAGGAACCCTCGGGAATATATATTTTCAAGGGAGGCTCGGCAGCCTTTTCGTTGGCATCCACCTCTGGAGAAGCCGTTTTGAGGGCTACTACTTCAATAGCAGCCGCCTCAGTACCGATGGTAGTTTGGGAAGATGAAGAGACGACTTGTTGAGAAATCGAAGGCAGGTTCCTTATTAAGTCTTTAACCGAGTTCAGACTCACTATCATCATTGATTTGGCTATTTACTTACGCCTTTCCCAATCCGTTTGTGTATCTTTTGGTGTTAAGATAAGTGTGAATTGAACGTAAAAGTAGTCTACGCCTAGCCGAGAATGATTCTGAGAATTTATATTATTCCAAAATTGTAGGCAAAGTCACATGGAAATATATCTCTAACACTGCTTTAATCTCCTTCTCGTCCACTTTGTAAACTTGTTAGTATTCTCAATATTGAACAAGTTTCAACATTTGAAAACCCTCGAATTTCAACTTTTGATAAGTCTTTTTCATACGGGTAATTAAGGGTCACAACAAGACCATATAGTTTGGACGATTTTCTGAGAAACAAATCTCAAGAATCTTTGGATAGAAAAGGGAGGTGAGAGGGAGATAAAATAACTTGAGATAGTGCGACGTGTCAAACTTTGTGCCCTGAGATGGGCCAGTTATTTTAGGGAGCAAATCTAATAATTATTGCTTCTTACCCTAAAAGGTCACCTAAATAAGACTTGTCCCTGCTAAACTTTTTACGGCATTTGGCAAATATATCTCTCAACTTTCGAAAATGGTCTAAAAAACCCCTCGTTATACTATTAGGTTATCTATACCTCTGCAGTCATACTTTGGGTTCAAATATACCCCTTATTTAAACGGAGGGACACATGTCATTGTCCCATTGGTCAATTCTAAATATCTTCTAATTAATTAAAAAGACCCATTATCCATACCCAAAAAATAATTTTTTTTTGTAAAAACTGAAAAAAACTAAAAAACATTTTTACTAAAAACTAAAAAAAACGAAAATATTTTTTTTTTCCAGTTTTTACAAAAAAACTGCTTTAAAAAAACTGAAAAATATTTTCTAAAATAATATTTTTGTAAAAACTGAAAAGAAAACTGAAAAGCAATTTTCTAAAGCAACTAAAAACTGAAAAGAAAACTGAAAAGCAATTTTCTAAAGCAACTAAAAACTGGAAAAAACTGAAATATTTTTAACTAAAAACTGAAAAAAAGAAAATATTTGTTTTTTCAGTTTTTACAAAAATATTGCTTTAGAAAATTGATTTTTAGCTCTTTTTTTAGTTTTTACAAAAATATTATTTTAGAAAATATTTTTCAGCTTTTTTTAAAGCAGTTTTTTTGTAAAAGGTGGAAAAAAAAATTTCGTTTTTTTTTTTCAGTTTTTAGTAAAAAAAAATTCAATTTTTTCCAGTTTTTACAAAAAAACTTACTTTAGAAAATTGATTTTCAGCTTTTTATTTGTTTCAGTTTTTACAAAAAAATTGTTTTAGAAAATATTTTTCAGTTTTTTCTAAAGCAGTTTTTTTGTAAAACTGAAAAAAAAAATATTTTCGTTTTTTTCAGTTTTTAGTAAATTTCTTTTTTAGTTTTTTTTCAGTTTTTACAAAAAAATAATTATTTTTCGGGTATGGATAATGGGTGATGTTTGGCATATTTCGATATGTGTTGATGTTACTTTGCCCATGCTTTAACCACTTTTTGATGTTATTTAATCTTTAAAACACCCAACATGGTGTAATTATTGGTTTGATGACTAATTAAGTTATGTGTGACGATTTAAGGTGTTCGGAGTGCAAAATATGAAGAAAAGGTGGTTTAGCTAGAGGAAGAAGGGTTGGATGCGTCGCATCCAACCTAGGAAAACATCATCATGCATGCAACCTTAGCAGTGAAGTTGGGCCATCGCGTCTGCCATCGCATGCGAAACTGGGAAGTAGAAGTGAAGCTGGATGCGTCGCGTCCACCATCGCATGCAAGCTGAGAAATAGAGGACAAGGTGGATGCGTCGCATCCACCTTCGCAGGCAAAAATTGAAATGGAGGACAAGGTGGATGCGTCGCATCCACCTTAGCATCAATCCCTGAAGCCGATTTGGACTAGGAATAGGAGAGCTTTGGCCCACGACTTTTGTACGCAATATATAAGCCAAAAAGGCCTCTTTTAGGTTATCGAACATATTGAAAAGAGGAAAAAAGCCACGACAAAGCTGTGGAGGCCGGAATTCATCAAGTTTCATCTTTCTCCCACCAAACTTAGTAATTTTTATGTTTCTTTGTATGATTTGTTGTTTGGCTACCATGTCTATGTGGAGCTAAACTTCACGTTCTAGGGTTGTGGTTCTTTCATGACTATTGTTATTCGGATATTGATTTTGACTTCGTGATTTATCATATTAGTTTATTTATTCAATCTTGCACTTAATTATTTAATTGCTTGATCACCAATTGAATATTATCTACGAATCTAGAATTGAACTCGAAAGTGGGAATTCTATATTGCATATAGGATTGAGTAGGGCAAGTTCTTGAACTCGGGCATCGGGGAACGGATTCGTGGTTAGGATAGACATATACCTAATTACCTTGCTTGGTTGATTTACAGGAATTATAAATGCGTTCTTGTTGATTCTAACTCCATAGACATATAGGCGTTAGGTTAGCTTGAATAGGCGAGTAAGAACTCGACAGATTCTTATGAGCATTAACCCTGTCAACCAATAAGCTAGATAAATTAGTCGGTCAATTCAATTGAAGAATACAATAGGATTGTTAGATAGCCCATAACCCTAGATCGTTTTCATTACATTGATATCATTAAAATCTGCTCTTTCTCTGTTCAAAGTTCATTATTTATATTTTTCTTATTTAATTAGTTGAAATAAAATATTTTTAGATTTAATTCTTGTTTAGATAATTAGGATAGTCTAATTTAGTTAATAGCTAATCATAAGTCCTCGTGGGTTCGATATCCGACTTTTAGTCACTTTATTACTTGACGACCGCGTATACTTGCGTGAGTGTGTTTGGTCGCAACAAGTTTTTGGCGCCGTTGCCGGGGACTTAGAAATTAGCTACGTGACTAAGTTAAGCTTTTATTAGATATTTGTTTTCAAGTTTTAATTTTCAGTTTGCCTGGTTTGTGTCAACGCAGGGTTTACTCTCGAATGCAGAGGAGTAGAAGTGCAAACAACCTCATTCCTCTTGATCCAGAAATCGAACGAACATTACATAGAGTGAGAAGGGAACACGAAGCTAGAACGAGAATAGAAAGAGATTTGGACATCGCAATCCAACCACAGCCAATAGATATGGCAGGCAATGAAGAGCGTCCGGTAATCGAAGCCGCAAGGCCCAATCTTGCGAATATGACTCAGGCTATTGTGAAGCCTGATATCACTGGGCATTTTGAACTCAAACAGTACATGGTACAGCTGATTCAGTCCACAGGACAATATGTGGGTCTATCTCATGAGGACCCGCAGAGGCATATTCAGAACTTCTTGGAAATCACGGACACTTACAATTATCCGAACGTCTCCAAGGACTATGTCAGGCTGACACTATTCCCTTTTTCACTGTTGGGGGAAGCTAAAGAATGGTTGCAAAAGGAGCCCGCGAACTCTATCCACACTTGGGATGATCTAGCAAGGAAATTCCTGATCAAGTTTTTCCCAACTAAGAAGACAAAGTCGTTGAGGAGCCAAATTCTTGGGTTCCAACAACGGGATGGCGAGACACTTCGTCAAGCTTGGGAAAGATACAAGAAACTACTCAGAGACTGCCCGCATCATTGTCAAACTGATGAGGTATTGGGTCACACTTTTGTTGATGGGTTAGATGAAGCATCAAAGATGAATCTTGACTCAGCTTGTGGGGGTAGTTGCATGGCAAGACCGTATAGTGAAATACAACTCCTGCTAAATAATTTCACTGCTAATGACCATAATTGGCAAGGAGAGGGGGATTCACGAAGGGTAATTAAACAGAAGGCCGCCGGTTTGATTGAGCTTGATGACTTTTCCGCCATGAGAGCCGATATAGCAAAATTGGCAAATCAGATGAATAGAATGACAACACAACAAATGCAACATGTACAGCAGATGTCTATTTGTTGTGAACTATGCGGAGACAGTCATATGATTGACATGTGCCCCACGAATCCTGAATCTATATACTATGTGGGACAACAAAACAGAGGTCCTATGAATCAACATGCGCAATATGGGAACACTTACAACCCAAACTGGAGGAATCATCCTAACTTCTCATGGGGCGGAAGTCAACAGAATCAGTATAGGCCTCAAGGGAATTTTACTCAACCTCAGAAGCCACCCCAACAAATGGAAGAAAGTACGAATGACTTGCTGAAAAAGTTGTTACTAGACAATCAACAGCTCAGGACCGATTTCAGAAATCTTGAGAGGCAAATGGGGCAGTTAGCAGCAAACCAAAATACTAGACCTACAGGCTCACTTCCCAGTGATACAGAGAAGAACCCTCAAATTAATGCAGTTACACTTAGAAACGGGAGGGAACTAGAGGAAGCGCCAAGGAAGATAAAAGAAAAACCTATACCTGGGGGGAGTTGACACCTAAGGCAACACAAGAGTCAAAGGAAGATGATGCAAGTTCAGAGCGAATGGAGGTTACAAGGCCACCACCACCTTTCCCCCAAAGATTGCAGAAAAGGAATGACGATCGCATGTTCAACAAATTTCTCTCCATGTTGAGTCAGGTTCAATTAAATATTCCATTAGTGGATGTACTTCGTGAAATTCCAAAGTACGCTAAGTACATAAAAGACATAGTGGCTCATAAGAGGAAATTGACTGAGTTCGAGACGGTTGCACTTACTGAGGAATGCACATCAAGGGTCCAAAACAAGCTTCCCCAAAAGCTTAAGGACCCTGGCAGCTTCACTATTCCAGTACAAATCGGTAATATTAACGTGGGACGTGCTCTGTGTGATTTGGGTGCAAGCATAAATCTGATGCCGTTATCCTTGTTTAAGCAATTAGGTCTGGGAGCTCCGAGACCAACCACCGTGATGTTGCAATTAGCTGATAGGTCCATAGCCTACCCCGAAGGAGTGATTGAAGATGTGCTGCTGCAAATTGGAAAATTCATCTTCCCAGCTGACTTCATTATTCTAGACTTCGAGGCTGATGAACAAGTTCCAATCATATTGGGACGACCTCTCTTGGCTACTGGCGATGCAATAATTAAAGTGAGAGAAGGGAAAATGATTATGAGAGTGGACAACGAGGAGGCAGTCTTCAATGTCTACAAAGCAATCCAACTCCCCCGCCACTATGAGGAGCTCTCTATGATATCTGTGGTGGAGGTGGATGAGAAACTTCTTAACACGAGTGTATATCTAGGCGACTGTTTAGAAAAAGCAATCATGCTGTTTGATAGCTTGGAGATGGATGATGAGGTTGAGGAGATGAAGGGAATCCTAGATACATCATGTGGTTACATGCAAGGAATAATCCCGTTTGAGCCCCTGAATAGGCCAAGTGGCCCCCACCAAAGCCGTCAATTGAAAAAGCTCCAAATTTGGAACTTAAACCCCTACCCCCTCACCTTCAATATGCTTATTTGGGAAGTTCTGACACTTTACCTGTTATTATTTCTGCTCACTTGTCTAAATTACAGGAAGAAAAGCTATTAAGGGTGTTACGTGAGCACAAGCGAGCAATTGGGTGGACAATGTCTGACATTAAAGGCATTAGTCCAGCTTTCTGCATGCATAAAATCCTCATGGAGGACGGACACAAGCCGAGTGTAGAACACCAACGCCGACTAAATCCAATCATGAAAGAAGTGGTAAGGAAAGAAGTGATTAAGTGGCTTGATGCAGGTATTGTATTTCCAATCTCTGATAGTAAATGGGTAAGCCCCGTTCAATGTGTGCCGAAGAAAGGGGGGATAACCGTAGTAGTTAATGAAAATAATGACTTAATTCCTACAAGAACTGTAACTGGATGGAGAATTTGCATAGATTACAGAAAACTAAACAATGCCACCCGGAAAGACCACTTTCCCCTGCCTTTTATTGACCAAATGCTTGATAGATTAGCTGGCCAGGAATACTACTGTTTCCTGGACGGTTATTCGGGGTATAATCAGATTGCTATAGCCCCAGAAGACCAAGAGAAAACTACATTTACATGTCCTTATGGCACGTATGCGTTCAAGAGAATGCCCTTCGGTCTTTGTAATGCACCTGCGACTTTTCAAAGGTGTATGATGGCTATTTTCACTGACATGGTTGAAAGATATGTAGAAGTATTCATGGATGATTTTTCTGTGTTTGGATGTTCTTTTGATAGTTGTTTGATGAACCTTGATAAAGTGCTAGCTAGGTGTGAAGAGACGAACTTGGTGCTAAACTGGGAAAAGTGCCATTTCATGGTACGTGAAGGTATAGTTTTGGGGCACAAGGTTTCAAAAGATGGTCTACAGGTGGACAAAGCAAAGGTGGAGACGATCGAAAAATTGCCCCCGCCGACATCCATCAAAGGCATTCGCAGTTTCTTGGGTCATGCAGGTTTTTATCGTCGTTTCATTAAAGATTTTTCGAAAATTTCTTCCCCTTTGTGCAGGCTTCTAGAGAAAGACGTTACCTTCAAGTTTGATAATGCATGTCTGAAAGCATTTGAGGAGCTGAAGGGAAGATTGGTGACTGCACCAATTATCATTGGCCCCGATTGGGCACAACCATTTGAGTTGATGTGCGATGCAAGTGACATAGCAATTGGAGCGGTGTTGGGGCAAAGGAGGGATAAAATCTTTCACTCCATTTATTATGCAAGCAAAACTATGAATCCAGCTCAGATGAATTATACAGTGACTGAAAAGGAGTTGCTTGCAGTGGTGTGGGCGTTTGACAAGTTCAGATCCTATCTAGTGGGAACCAAAGTCATCGTCTACACAGATCATTCAGCTATCAGATACCTATTTGAAAAGAAAGACGCCAAGCCGAGGCTGATTCGTTGGGTCCTCCTCTTGCAAGAATTTGACTTAGAGATCCGAGATCGAAAAGGGACAGAAAATCAAGTGGCCGATCATTTGTCCAGATTAGAGAGCCGGAACCATGTAGCTGAAGGAGGGTCAATTAAAGAAACATTTCCGGATGAGCAAATATTGGCAATCACCTCAGGTGAAGCCCCATGGTATGCAGATTATGTGAATTTTATCGCAAGTGGGGTAACGCCACTAGAATGGACAGCTGACAATAGAAGAAGATTCCTACATGATGTAAGGTTCTACGTGTGGGATGAGCCATTCCTATATAGGCAGTGTGCAGATCAGTTGGTGAGAAGGTGTGTTCCTGAGGAAGAGATGAAGGCTATACTACATGACTGCCATGCGTCACCATATGGAGGTCATCACGGCGGGGATAGAACCGCCCAAAAAGTGCTACAATCAGGTTTTTATTGGCCAAAATTGTTTAAGGATGCACATGCCTTCGTTAAAAATTGTGATAGATGCCAAAGAACTGGAACTATCACGAGGAAGCACGAGATGCCCTTGCAAAATATACTGGCGGTAGAACTTTTTGATGTTTGGGGGATTGATTTTATGGGACCATTCCCATATTCTAACGGACACAGATACATCTTGGTGGCGGTCGACTATGTTTCTAAGTGGGTAGAGGCCATAGCTCTTCCTACTAACGACGCAAAAGTTGTGGTAGGCTTTGTAAAGAAGCACATCTTCACACGTTTTGGGACCCCAAGAGTGTTGATAAGCGACGGGGGAACTCACTTTTGTAACAAACTGCTGAATAATATTCTTGCAAAATACGGAGTCAAGCACAAAGTTTCCACTGCCTATCATCCCCAAACGAGTGGTCAAGTAGAAGTTTCCAACAGAGAGGTCAAGCAGATTTTGGAAAAGACAGTAAGTATGAATAGAAAGGACTGGGCCGGGAAGCTGGATGACGCATTATGGGCATATCGCACTGCGTACAAGACCCCAATAGGCACTTCTCCGTACAGGTTGGTTTATGGGAAGGCCTGCCATCTGCCCGTCGAGCTTGAACACAAAGCATATTGGGCGATTAAAAAGCTAAATATAGAGATGGACTTGGCCGGTGAAAAGAGATTGCTACAACTCAACGAGCTTGATGAGTTTCGATTGCATGCGTATGAAAATGCCAAATTGTATAAAGAGAAGACCAAAAGATGGCATGATAAGCATATCCAACATCGTGAGTTTGAACCAGGTCAACAAATTCTACTGTTTAATTCAAGGCTAAAGCTTTTTCCAGGAAAGCTTAAATCTCGATGGTCGGGTCCGTTTGAAGTGGTTAGTGTGAAACCTCATGGTGCGATAGAATTGTGTGATAAGGGGTCCAATACGACATTCTTGGTAAATGGCCAAAGAGTAAAACACTATTGGGGTGGTGACATTGCACGTCACAAGACAACAGTGGACTTAGTGGAGGCATGAAGAACATGTTGCGTCGTGCCGCGACGTTAAATCAGGCGCTTCTTGGGAGGCCACCCAAGTTAGTTAGTTTTTTATTTTTATTTTTATTTTTTTTTTTTCTTTCTCCTTTCTTTTCGTAGGACATAGATTTTATTCAAGAAAACGAGGCGGATGCGTCGCGTCCCCCTCAGCAAAAAAATTGACGGGCCAATTGCTCAAGGCAGTGAAGTCTGCCTATCGCGCCCGTATCGCGTCCGAAAATTTTTTGAAGGAAGTCAAGGGGATGCGTCGCGTCCCCCTCAAAAAAAAAAAAAAAAAAATTGACGGGCCAATTGCTCAAGGCAGTGAAGTCTGCCTATCGCGCCCGTATCGCGTCCGAAAATTTTTTTGAAGGAAGACAAGGGGATGCGTCGCGTCAAAGCTCGCACGCACAGGTAAGTAATATATATTTTAACACATCTTAAGATAACCTATTCGAACAAAAACGTTTCTTGCGACGCATCCACTCGTCTCGTTTTGGCGACGCCTAAGAACGCAGAACAGAATTCTCTCATCGAAATTGTATCGCAATAAGATCAAACGCGACAGGTACGCATCATCCTCTTCGTTCTTCCGTTGGTTTCTCTCCAAATTCGTCTCTCCTCCCTCCTTCAATGGTAGCAACAAGTAGGTTTTGCAATTTCAAGATTTTTAGGGCTGTCGTTCTTGGTAGTTGTAATGGTTGAGAGATGATAAACTATAATTCCCTTCATCTCGTCCAACTTTGGGAGGGTAGTTGCACTGCTGAACTGATAGAATGAACTAGGCACACTTGTTGCATACCACATGTTCGACGAATTGTCCCTGAGAAAAATTTAGGCGTCGGTGAAGTCTGAGTAACCGAGCAACATTGGTGTATGCTTGAGAATAAGTGTGGGGTCGAGTGAGGGGCTATGTGAAATTGAGTTTTTGAAGAAAGTCATCACATACTTGCTGAAAGTCATGAGCTACAATTCCATGAAGAGTGAATGGCATGACTTTACGAATAACTTGAAGTCTGCAAGCTGTCGCAATTGCTTTCAAGCTGAACTTCGCTGTTTCATCTGCTAATTGTTGAATTCTTTGCATTGCAGGTACTTAGATTCGTAAAATGACAGCAGCGAGTAAACCATCCAAGCAACAAGACAAAGATGGTAACAAGCAACCGCCCAAAAAGCCTACCGGAAGGGCAGCGGGCGGTCCAAATCCACAGAAAAAGAGGAAGCGGACGGAGAAGGAAATGGAACTGCTGCCTAGGCAGTTAAGTGATGATTCAGAGCAAGAGGAGGAGGAAACATTGGTCCGGAGGACAGTGAAGAAGGGTATTACACCAAGCAAAGGAATAGAGATACGATAGCCTGTGACATACCAAAGAAAAGCTTCGAGAATGAGTGCTCCAACTGATAAAGGGAAGGAGAAGATTACTACAGAATCTGAATCCGACTCCGATTCGGACAATGACCACCTACAGATCAACATGAGTGATGAAGACGAAGGTGAACCCATAGACCGAGTTGATTGGGAGAAATACTTTGTTAATGAGAAGTCATTCCGAGCCTATAAGAAGATATTGGTTTCAAAGAAGTACATTCCGGAAAAGCCGATAAACATCGGACCACTTAAGACAAAGTACTCAGAGTTTCTCAAGTCAATTCGAGAGGTGCAAAAATGGGGACCCATTCTGAAAGGTCATGGCAAAGCCAACCTCACCATTGTTAGAGAGCTCTACGCCAATTGGCGTCACGCACGGGGAAACATTGTGCGAGTAAGAGGGGTAGATATTAATGTGTCAGCTGAAGCTCTGAATAACTTCTTAAGGGTGCCACACACACTCACTGACAGGTTTGACGCCATATGCAAAACACCAGATTATGCACACATTAAGTCTGTCCTATGCCCTACCAGGAAGGATGCAGAATGGAAGCATGGGAGTCTGGAGTACCACTCTATAGCAAAGGAATTCATGAGTGCGTTAGCACGTGTGGCTCTAAATTTCATTTGTAACCGACTGCTGCCATGCCAACATAAAACTGATGTCCCTCGTTACCGCGCACTCGTATTATATGCTTTATTAGAGGGGATACCACTCAACTTCGGAGCCATCATGCATGATCAAATGCAGCGAACCAGGATGAATTACAAGTGGAGGCTGTTCTTTGCTAATACCCTAACGGCTTTTTAACAGAGAGGGGAGTACTATGGGACAAGGAGAATGATGACATTGAGGCTAAAGCTCCAGGACCATATGATATCACTCATGTTCTAGAGCCGAACAAGGGGAGGTCTTCTAAGCTCACCGTCCAACAATTATTTGAGCATATGCAAGCAGATATGCAAGAGAACAGGGCTGAGCTGATAGCGACTCGTGTCGAGTTGAGTGCCACCAGGGATGAGTTGAGACAGACTCGTGCGGATCTAAGCCGAGTTCAGACCGAGCAGGCCATGATGATGAAGGAGATATCATTACTCCTCAGAGCTCTGGTTCAATGTGCAGGTACAGACATCTCCCAGCTGATTGCATCATCCACTGCCGGACCATCCACTCCTGTTCCTCCCATAGTCACCGAGGCTCCACTCAACAGGCCTATTGAGGTCGCTGTAACACCTGATACAGAATCAGCACCAGTTGTTGATGATAGGAATGCTATGGATGCAGATGCTCCTCCACAGACTGCGGATGAGCCCTCCACCTTGACTTAAGGGAGTCCTTCTCACCTTACTTTACCTTGTTTGTGTGCGTTGGGGACAACGCACAGTCCTAAGTGTGGGGTGGGGGTGATTTATGTTTGATGTATGGATGAATGTACTAATATATTCACTGGATTAATGGCATAAAATAGCAGTAAATTCATCTATATGGAGTAACTATCAGTTTATCTATCAGTTTATCATTATGAAAAAATAAAAAATATATATATATATATATATATATATATATATATATATATATATAGTATCTTTGTAGATAGTAATAATCCCCTGTGGTTTTTCTTTGTGCCTCGGTTCTTTTCCATGGGATGTAGTTTGAACCGGGTAATTTTGTTTTCTTTTTAGAGTAGAGTAGGAATGTAGGGAATAAAAGGAGGAAGAATGATGAACCTAGGTGACCTTGACTTGGTTGATACTGGCATATTTAAGCGTTTACATATGTAATATCTTCCCTTCTCACTCTGAAATTATTGATGATGCCTTGTTAAAACGGATAGCATGTTTTGTTGCAGCCTATTTCTCATTTTCTTGACTTGTGTTCACTTTGCGCTTAATGCTTAATATCTCGTGGCTCCGTGAATACTTGCATTGTTTGAGAGTCGGAATGTAACCGTCCTTAATGAGTCATGTGCCATGTGTGGTAAGGTTTTTGTGTAGTCCATGTAGTGTACTTGTGTCTAGAACTTGCCCGGTATGTGAATTGAAGCGAAATTTTAGGTGATGCTCGGTTTGAAAAATGATTTTAGGCTTTCTTTGATCTTTTTGAGCTTATTGCTTATCACAAATAAAATCTATCCCTAGTTAAACCTTTTGAGCCTGTAGACCTTTTATTTGGTACCCACATTACAAGCCTATACCCTTTTTATTCTTAATTGACATTGTTTTGATCCTTTTACCTCTTAAAGCACTTTAATTGTTAGATGAGCGCTAAAAGAAGTAAGAAGGGACTAAGTGTGGGGTGACTTTTGAGTGGAACCAATGAAAGAAAGAAGGGTGCACTTATTTTGTAAAATAATACACCACTAGCAGAAATTGAAAGAAAGAAAAATATAAATGAATAAATTGTTGTCTTGTTCTTGCTAGTGGGTATGAATTAAAGTAGTGCTTAAAGAAGGAGGAAATATTGTTGGGGTGATATTATTTGTGAAATTGAAGTGGTGTTGAAGAATTTGCGCTTAAGTTATTTGATGATGTGTTAAAGTGCTTAGGAGGGTGAATCACTATTCCTTAAATATATCCTACCCGTCCCTTAGCCCACATTACAACCATGAAAAAGTCCTAATTGATTTTAGATCGAGCGAGCTTACATTAGTAGAGATTTACATTAAGGGCAAGCCTATGGTACCAACTGCATGCATGCGACTTCTTTTGTGAGAGTGAGCGATTTTCTTTGTGAGCATGAATGTGTGGATTGATTTTACTCTCTCTGCTTTTGTTGTGAGGGCACACGGTTTCACGAGGGATAGGTAACGTTATTAGACTTCTCTATGATGTTGGTTGTTCAAGCCATGAGTGAATTGTAACATTGAGTCGGTTTTTGAGGTTAGGATTGTTGTGAGCATGTTGTCTTTGTTCGAATATGTTTAAAGAAGGGCCTAAGAAAAGGGAAGTGTGTTGATGCATAGTCTAGAGCCTAATTGTAGCAAATAACCACGGTCATAGGTGCAGTGTGCTTTGAATGATAAGAGTTTAATTTTGTCTCGTCTACTATAGGATGGTTTGTTCGAGGACGAACAAAGGTTTAAGTGTGGGGTAGTGATGTTTGGCATATTTCGATATGTGTTGATGTTACTTTGCCCATGCTTTAACCACTTTTTGATGTTATTTAATCTTTAAAACACCCAACATGGTGTAATTATTGGTTTGATGACTAATTAAGTTATGTGTGACGATTTAAGGTGTTCGGAGTGCAAAATATGAAGAAAAGGTGGTTTAGCTAGAGGAAGAAGGGTTGGATGCGTCGCATCCAACCTAGGAAAACATCATCATGCATGCAACCTTAGCAGTGAAGTTGGGCCATCGCGTCTGCCATCGCATGCGAAACTGGGAAGTAGAAGTGAAGCTGGATGCGTCGCGTCCACCATCGCATGCAAGCTGAGAAATAGAGGACAAGGTGGATGCGTCGCATCCACCTTCGCAGGCAAAAATTGAAATGGAGGACAAGGTGGATGCGTCGCATCCACCTTAGCATCAATCCCTGAAGCCGATTTGGACTAGGAATAGGAGAGCTTTGGCCCACGACTTTTGTACGCAATATATAAGCCAAAAAGGCCTCTTTTAGGTTATCGAACATATTGAAAAGAGGAAAAAAGCCACGACAAAGCTGTGGAGGCCGGAATTCATCAAGTTTCATCTTTCTCCCACCAAACTTAGTAATTTTTATGTTTCTTTGTATGATTTGTTGTTTGGCTACCATGTCTATGTGGAGCTAAACTTCACGTTCTAGGGTTGTGGTTCTTTCATGACTATTGTTATTCGGATATTGATTTTGACTTCGTGATTTATCATATTAGTTTATTTATTCAATCTTGCACTTAATTATTTAATTGCTTGATCACCAATTGAATATTATCTACGAATCTAGAATTGAACTCGAAAGTGGGAATTCTATATTGCATATAGGATTGAGTAGGGCAAGTTCTTGAACTCGGGCATCGGGGAACGGATTCGTGGTTAGGATAGACATATACCTAATTACCTTGCTTGGTTGATTTACAGGAATTATAAATGCGTTCTTGTTGATTCTAACTCCATAGACATATAGGCGTTAGGTTAGCTTGAATAGGCGAGTAAGAACTCGACAGATTCTTATGAGCATTAACCCTGTCAACCAATAAGCTAGATAAATTAGTCGGTCAATTCAATTGAAGAATACAATAGGATTGTTAGATAGCCCATAACCCTAGATCGTTTTCATTACATTGATATCATTAAAATCTGCTCTTTCTCTGTTCAAAGTTCATTATTTATATTTTTCTTATTTAATTAGTTGGAATAAAATATTTTTAGATTTAATTCTTGTTTAGATAATTAGGATAGTCTAATTTAGTTAATAGCTAATCATAAGTCCTCGTGGGTTCGATATCCGACTTTTAGTCACTTTATTACTTGACGACCGCGTATACTTGCGTGAGTGTGTTTGGTCGCAACAATGGGTCTTTTTAATTAATTAAAAAATATTTAGAATTGATCAACAGGACGATGACACGTGTCCCTCCATTTAAATAAGGGGTATATTTGAACCCAAAGTATGACTGCATGGGTATAGATAATCCAATAGTATAAGGAGGAGTATTCTTAGACCATTTTTGAAAGTAGAGAGGTATATTCGGCCCTTTGCCCTTTTTTTTTTCTTATATATGTGGATGTGTGTAATCATTTACTTAATCATTTTATGTTCCAATAATGCCTACTTTTTGTATTTAATGTAACTCATATTATATTGAAAACCTCAAGCGCGACAAAGATCATGATTTACCATTGCATGGAGTTGGAGAGAGATTAGAACTATTAGTTTAGGTGATCTGCTTCATCTCATATAAACACCTAATTGAATCTTCATGGCCTTCTCAAGTACAAGTCGACGCATCTGATATATACGTAGGACATGATCAAACTATCTCAAATAAAAGATCCAAGTCAATATTACATACCCCAGAGGCGAATTTAGTGCATTAGTTACGAGTTCTCGTGCACCCAATAACTTTTATCTAGATCCGGTATTTGTATTGAAAAATTTATTAAATATATAAGAATATTTAGCTTGAAACACAGTCCGTTAATCCATTATTTTATATTAACTTAAGATTTTTGTAGGAACCCATAAACATAAATTTTTGGATCTGCCTCTACGTACCTGTACAGGAGGTAAGAAAGCTCACAGGGATAACTGAGAAGAAAATGTCGAAGATAACTTATATCATTTGGCTACAAGAACAGAATTTACATAGAAAACGCGAAACATAGACATGTACGACATAATGACAGTTACATAGTACTAATACTTATTAAAACTCCCAAAAGACCCTACAACTACAAGGATATTTGGTTCTCAAACAAAAAGTACGACGGCGACGACAACAACAAAAGAAAATACAGATCTAAAAACAACGTAGAAGCCTAAGAGGTCCTAATGCCCAATTTCAAAACATATTGTACGAGGTCACTTCAAAACTTATCTCATCTTCGTTAATACATCCATCTGTTGAAGTATTAGGTGTATAGACAGTGGAATATACAACTGGATGCCAGCTAAGTTAAGTTAGTGGAAGGTTTAGTTTGTTAAGTAGGTGTGTTAGTAACTAACTTGTTTGTATATATACACAGTTAGTGTATAGTGTTTGTAACAAAAAATAACAGAAAATGATGAAACGTTCTTCTCCATTAGCGTGTAACCGCTTCTCCTTCATTCTCAGCTTAGCAGCTCAGATTAGATCTAGGATTTTATCATGGTATCAGAGCTTGTATTTATGAATCACGCTTCGTTATCAATTATCTAGATCTAAGCTGGCTCAGTGTTTGTGTTATGATAAATTCTTTGATATCTTCGAAGTTAGGGCTAATTCAAACAATTAGCAGTTTCTTCTCCATTTTTTTGCTTCTTCATCTGAGCTCGAGTGCCTCATTAAAAGTGGCGGTCGAAAGTTTCTAAAGTTTAATTGAAAGATAAGGTTAATTATATTTTTTCATGTGTGTAGAACAACATCTAGAACGATCATATATCACGAGTCATAAAGAAGAGCAGATAATTAAAGGGTCTCCACTATCTAGTCTTCACTCCCTAATTGATGTTATTTTAGACATAGGGTCTCCACACCCTAATCTCTTTTCCAACATAAGGTCTTCACTCCCTAGTTGATTTTATTTTTACACATATGGTCTCTACTCTCTAGTCTCCTTTCCAACATAGGGTTTCCACTCCCTATTTTATTTTATTTTAGGCAAAGGGTCTTCATACCTTAGTCACCTTTTCCAACATAGGATCTCCACTCCCTATTTGATGTTATTTTAGACATAGGTTCTCCGCTCCCTATTTGATGTTATTTTAGACATAGGTTCTCCACTCCCTAGTTATCTTTTCCTATATAGGGTGAAAGAAATTAAAATGTGGAAGATATCTTATATCATGATTTGGCTACTAGAACAAAAGTTACATAGAAAACATGGAACATGTAGACATTTACATAGTAGTGTAAGATTTTTCTATGTTTATTGGTGGCCCAATAAGTTTAAGGCCCATAATTAGTATTTAATTAATGAGCAAATCTCATCCGTCCGATCAGTTACTTGATGGACGTACCGGATTAAGTGAGAACCTCTATAAATTGGTCCTCTTCCCACCCATTAGAGTTACTGTATTTTATTTTTCTCTCTTCCATCACTAAAGTCGGCGGTAACAAAAGTTAGGGCAAGGGGCGAGAAACCAATTTGAATTAACGCTTCCGCTTCACGATGATGGCTTACGATTCAGGTATGTTTTCTGTACGATTTTGTGTAAGATTATTATGTTCAAGATCCTGGTATGCAATTAACGTTTATGCTCACATGTGATATCACGAGCCTGGATATTTGTACTAATAATCTTCGTAAAAGAAAGACTATATCTTTATGTTGATGCATACTGTTCTAATTGGATTTGTAATAATCTCATTTCTGATTCCAGTTCTTTAATTTGAGGATATCTAATAAAGTATGAAATTTTTTTTATGAACTGCTAGTAATAAATTATGTCAAATTTTCTATTTGAACGAAGAAAGATCGGACACCGTGATGAATTTTGCCCTGTGATGAATTTTGCTTAAGATTCACCAATAAAGTGTTACTACAGTTAACGAAATCTAATGAAGTTTTATATTGTGAATGAATATTTGTGGAATTAAATTACTCTACAATCCCACCCAAATGTATCTTTTTCTTTACAGCAGTAACCTTCAATGTTTGATTCTTTATGTATTAGGTATCTATTTAAAGTTTGCCTCATATATTTATGTTGTCTAAATTTCTCCTTTTGAATGCCTTAAGGATATTATGTTCCAACGTTCTAAGCCATTATGAAAAATTCTTTTTTATGAAAGATTTAAAAATTAGATCAGTTACTGTTAACTTTAGGCTATGAAGTAATTTGTTTTGGTTTATTTAATAATTTGTTTTGGGCTATTAGTTGATAAAGCTATTTATTATTTATTTTATGTATGTGATTAATGTGTATATAGTTTGTTAGTCACCAAAGTGACCAAACTAGATTGTTTAAAGTAATCACATGCATAAAATCTTATGATCTCTATTTTGTGTGTGCACTTATGTTATATAGTTTGTTAGTCACCAAAGTGACCAAACTAGTTTGTTTATGAAAATATGCATACATAAAATTATAGTTTATCCATGAAATTAATAAAATGCCTATAATTAAAAATTAGTGGATAAATTAATTTTTACTATTGCTAGAACTTAAGAATTTTACCCAAAGGTCAATCAATTATTCTATGAATAGCGAATATGATGAGGTAAATTAATATTCTTAGTCAAATATATATTGTCTGTCCAAAGATGACATATATATTTGGTTAAAAATATTTAATTACCTATTAAAGACTAAATGACATTTAAATTATGATAGTGTGTCGTAGTATTTACCCAAAGGAGAATTGCGATATGCTTTAACTATTTTGTTGAATCCATATTGATTTGTGAGCATGTATTATCTATTTTGCAGCTATTTCTTTTCATTCGCATGCTTCGTCTGTTACTGTGTTCAACGGATTGAACTTCTCTGAATGGCTTGAGCAAGTCCAGTTCCACTTAGGTGTGATAGATCTTGACTTGGCTCTGCTGAATGATAAGCCCGCTGCCATTACTGATTCGAGCAGTGTGGATGAGAAGTCTTTCCATAAAGCATGGGAATGCTATAACAGGCTAAGCCTTATGTTTATGCGAATGAATATTGCCAACAACATTAAAAGTACTATTCCACAAACAGAAAGTGCCAGAAAATACCTGAAGTTTGTGGAAGAACGTTTTCGTTCTGCAGATAAGTCTCTCGTTGGTACACTAATGGTTGAACTCACGACCATGAAGTTTGATGGGTCGCGTAGTATGCAAAACTATATCATCGAGATGATTAATATTATAGCAAGACTTCAGACCGTGGGGATGAAAGTGGATGATTCCTTCTTAGTTCAGTTTATTCTGAACTCGTTGCTTCCTGAGTATGGACCATTTCAAATTAACTATAAAACTATTAAGGATAAGTGTAATGTTAGTAAATTATCTAGTATGCTTATTCGGGAGGAGTCAAGACTTAAGAAACAAGGGAGTCATTCAATCAATGTCACGACCCAAAATTTCCCACCGACGGGACCGTGATGGCGCCTAACATTTCACTTGCTAGGCAAGCCAACGTTAGAGAATCTTTAAACCAATTCCTTATTTCCATTCAGTAAATAACAATAATTAACTAAGATAAAATATAATAAGTGCGTAATATTATAAAACTATATTAATTACTACCACCCGGATCTGGAGTCACAATTCATAAGCATTCTAGAATTTACTACAAGTAATAGTCTGAAAGAATACAACTGTTTGAATGAAAGAAAATAGTAGGACATAAAAGATAGACAGGGACTTCAAGGTCTGTGAACGCCGATAGATCTACCTTGAGTCTACGGACAGCGGACCAATAGAAAAATCTTGATCAACCTGAGCCGATACCAAATTCTGCACAGAAAGTGCAGAGTGCAACATCAGTACAACCGACCCCATGTACTGGTAAGTGTCAAGCCTAACCTCGGCAAAGTAGTGATGAGGCTAGGACAAGGCACCCACATATAACCTAAACAGTATAATCATGCTAGTGGCAACAACAGTACATAAAAAAATAATGCAAAAATAATGGGAAGGGGACATAGAGTGGGGGAATACAATATAATGAGTGAGAATAATAAAAAGACAGAATTAAACAGAAAATTCTTAAATAAATTGAGCAAATAAAACTGCAAAGGAAAACTGCACGGCATCACCCTTTGTGCTTTTACTCTCAGCCTCATCAAATAAATAAATAGAACGATACGACATCACCATTCGTGCTTTTCTCTCAACCTCACCAAATAAATAAATAGAACAGCACGACATCACTCTTCGTGCATTAAACCTCTCATAATATACACGGCATCACCCTTTGTGCTTTACACTCTTCCTCACAATATAAATAATGTATGCACGACATTACCCTTCGTGCTTTACACTCCTTCTCACAAATCACATAATCAATAACAACTGATAGATAAGAGCATTATAAAGAAATCGATATTTTACCCATAATCAATAGCACAATGTAACCTCAACCTTGAATCAATATTCGAAATTTACCAAATCTCAGTGAAACTAGATATAAGTCACCCAACATTTCAAATAATCCGCTAAGCATGGATAGTAGAATTTAAGGCTACAAAATAGACAAGAATAGAATTTCACTCGCATGCTATGACTCGACAACAACGCATAGATGCTCGTCACCTCACCTATACATTGTATTTAATAACCAAACACATAGTAAATAAACATATAATACCTATTCCCTCAAGCCAAAGTTAGACACGACACTTACCTCGCTCTGAAGGCCACTTAATTCTCAATCATAGCTTTTTCTTTGAAATTCACCTCCAAACTACTCGTATCTATTCAAAAATGACTCAATAATATCAAATATTGCTAAAGGAATCAACTATATTATATAAATTAAATTTTTCAAATTTTCCTCCAAAAAATAGAAAATTGACCCCGGGCCCGCTTGGTCAAAACCCGAGATTCGGACCAAAATCCATTTACCCATTCACCCCTAAGCCCGAATATGCAATTGGTTTTGGAATCCGACCTCAAATCGAGGTCTAAATCCTCAAATTCCCGAAATTCCTAGTTTCTACCCTAACTCCTAATTCTACCATGAAAACTCTAGATTTTAGGTTGATAATTCAAGAAATGTAATAGGTAATTGAAAGAAAATAGTTTAGAATCACTTACCAACACTTTGGGGAAGAAATGACTCTTGAAAAATTGCCTCACACCGTTTGATTTTTGAGAAAAATAATTTTTTTTTGGCTAAATCCCGTGTTTGATTCTGTTTTATGCACTAAGCGACAGTGTTCATCGCGATCGCGTGAACACTGCTGTGTTCATGAAGAGCAGCCTCCTAAGGACTTACGCGATCGCGGGAGGCTTTATGCGTTTGCGAAGGCTTAGCTTGCCTTACCTTCGCGTTCGCGTAGAGCTTCCCCAGGTCCCCTACCCAGCATAGCTAGAGCTACGCGTTCGCGTTTGACCTGTCGCGTTCGCGTAGAGCAACTCCCCCCAATGCTCCGCGTTCGCGACCATGGTCTCACGTTCACGTAGAGTAAATCCTCCCCCAGCCCAGTTTTCCCTTCGCGATCGCGAGAGTGACTAAGCGATCGCGAAGCACAGTATTGCAGACATCAGATACAACAAAAATGCTAGATTTTTCTAAGTTCAAAACATCCAGTGGCTTATTCAAAACTCACCCGAGCCCCCGGGGTCTAAACCAAACATGCACACAAGTCTAAAAATATCATACGAACTTGCTCGCGCGATGAAATTGCCAAAATAACACCTAGAACTACGAATTTAGCACCAAATCAAATGAAATTATCAAGAACACTTTAAAATTTTTATTTTTTCAACCGAAGGTCCGAATTGCATCAAATCAACTTCGTTTCTCACCAAATTTTACAGACAAGTCTTAAATATCATAGTAAACATGTACCGGGCTCCGGAAGCAGAATACGGGCCCGGCATTAACAATACCAAACATCAATCAATTTTTAAAACAATTAATTTTTAGACTTTTAATTTTCATCAAATATTCATAACTTGAGATAGGGACCTCCAAATTCGATTCTGGGCATATGCCCAGATCCCATAATTCGATACGAACCCACCAGGATCATCAAAATACGGATCCGTGCTCGTTTACCAAATATATTGACCGAAGTCAACTAAAATTAATTTTTAAGGCATAAATTCTTACTTTTATCAATTTTCAACATGAAAGCTTTTCAAAAACATGCCCGGATAATGCACACAAATCGAGGAGGTTAAAAAAAGAGATTTTTAAGTCTTAAGAGCGCAGATTCGAGTTCTAAAACATAAGATGACCTTTTGGGTCATCACATTCTCCACCTCTAAAATAACCGTTTGTCCTCGAACGGACATAGAAAAGTACCTGGGCTGGTGAAAATATGGGGATATCCACTCCGCATATCGGACTTTGACTCCCAAGTAGCTGCCTCAATAGGCTGACCACTCCACTGCACTCGAACTAAAGGGTAACTCTTTGATCTCAATTGGTGAACTTGCCGGGCTAGAATTGCCACCGGCTCCTCCTCGTAAGTCAAATCCTTGTCCAACTGGAGAGAGCTGAAATCTAACACATGGGATGGATCGCCGTGATATTCGAAGCATGGAGACATGGAATATCGGGTGAACATCTGCTAAACTAGGTGGCAACGCAAGCCTGTAAGCCACCTCTCCCACTCTCTCTAGAATCTCAAAAGGTCTGATATACCTAGGGCTCAACTTGCCCTTCTTTCCGAACCTCATTACAACCTTCATGGGTGATACCCGAAGTAACACTCTCTCTCCGACCATGAATGCAACATCACGAACTCTACGGTCAGCATAACTCTTCTGCCTGGACTGAGCTGTGCAAAGTAGATCCTGAATAATCTTGACCTTATCCAAGGCATCCTGTACTAAGTCTGTGCCCAACAACCGAGCCTCTCCCGGCTCGAACCACCCAATTGGTGACCGGCACCGCCTACCATATAATGCCTCATAGGGAGCCATCTGAATGCTTGACTGGTAGCTATTGTTGTAGGCGAACTCTGTAAGGGGCAAGAACTGATCCAAAGAACCTCCAAAGTCTATGACACAAGCACGGAGCATATCCTCCAAGATCTGAATAGTACGCTCGGACTGCCCGTCCGTCTGAGGATGGAATGTTGTGCTCAACTCAACCCGCGTACCCAACTCACGTTGTACTGCCCTCCAAAAGTGCGAGGTAAACTGCGTACCTCGATCAGAAGTGATAGACACAGGCACACTTTGAAGACGGACGATCTACCGAATATAAATCTCTGCTAACCGCTCCGAGGAATAGGTAACTGCCACAGGAATGAAGTGCGCTGACTTAGTCAGCCTATCCACAATAACCCACACGTCATCGAACTTCCTCTGAGTCCGTGGGAGTCCAACAACAAAGTCCATAGTGATACGCTCCCACTTCCA
This sequence comes from Nicotiana tomentosiformis, assembly GCF_000390325.3. Classification (NCBI taxonomy): domain Eukaryota; kingdom Viridiplantae; phylum Streptophyta; class Magnoliopsida; order Solanales; family Solanaceae; genus Nicotiana; species Nicotiana tomentosiformis. Next base: position 121,605,089 of record NC_090815.1, on the reverse strand, counting down.
CTTAGGAATCTCCATCTGCGGAAGCAAACCACCGGGTCTCTGATGCTCATATTTCACCTGCTGACAATTCAAGCACCGAGCCACATAAACAACTATATCTTTCTTCATCCTCCTCCACTAATAATGCTACCGCAAGTCCTGATACATCTTGGCGGTGCCCGGATGAATAGAATACCGGGAATTATGGGCCTCCTCAAGAATCAACTCACGAAGTCCATCCACATTAGGCATACAAATAAGGCCCTGCATCCTCAAAACTCCATCATCTCCAACAGTGACCTGCTTGGCACCACCGTGCCGCACTATGTCTCTAAGGACAAGTAAATGAGATCGTCATCCTGCCGATCTCTGATGCGCTCAAACAAAGAAGACCGAGCAACTGTACAAGCTAGAACACGGTTGGGCTCAGAAACATCCAACCTCATGAACTAGTTGGCCAAGGCCTTAATATCCAATGCAAGCGGTCTCTCACCAACTGGAATATATGCAAGGTTACCCATACTAGCTGATTTTCTACTCAAATCATCGGCCACCACATTGGCCTTCCCGGGATGATACAATATGGTGATATCATAGTCTTTCAATAGCTCCAACCACCTTCTCTGCCTCAAATTGAGTTCCTTCTGCTTGAATAAATACTGCAAGCTCCGATGATCAGTGAATACCTCACATGGCACGCTGTAAAGATAGTGCCTCCAAATCTTCAACGCATGAACAATGGCTGTCAGCTCTAGATCATGAACATGATAATTCTTCTCGTGAACCTTCAGCTGCTGCGAAGCATATGCAATAACCTTGCTACCCTGCATCAATACCGCACCCAGACTAATACGGAATGCATCACAATATACTGTATAAGATCCTGAACCTGTGAGTAACACCAATACTGGTGCCATAGTCAAAGCAGTCTTGAGCTTCTGAAAGCTCACTTCACACTCGTCTGACCACCTGAACGGAGCACCCTTCTGGGTCAATCTAGTCAACGAGGCTACTATGGATGAAAACCCTTCCACAAATCGACGGTAATAGCCTGCCAAACCCAGAAAACTACGGATCTCGGTAGCTGATGTGGGTCTAGGCCAGTTCTGAACTGCCTCAATCTTCTTAGGATCCACCTAAATACCCTCTGCTGATACAACGTGACCCAAGAAAGCAACTGAACTCAACCAAAACTCGCATTTTGAGAACTTATCATATAACTGGCTGTCTTTCAGAGTTTAAAGAACGATCCGAAGGTGCTGCTCATGCTCCTCTCGACTGTGGGAGTAGATCAAGATATCATTAATAAACACAACCACAAAGGAATCCAAGTAGGGTTTGAACACCCAGTTCATCAAATCCATGACTGTTGCTGGGGCATTTGTCAGCCCAAATGACATTACTAGAAACTCATAATGCCTATACTGAGTCCGAAAATCTGTCTTAGGAACATCGGATGTCCTAATCCTCAACTGATGGTAGCCAGATCTCAAATCAATCTTTGAAAACACCTTGGCACCCTGAAGTTGATCAAATAAATCATCAATCCTCGGCAATAGATACTTGTTCTTGATGGTGACTTTGTTCAACTACCGATAATCTATACACATCCACATCGATCCATCTTTCTTCTTTACAAACAACACAGGTGCACCCCAGGAATACACACTAGGTCTAATGAAGCCCTTATTAAGCAAATCTTGCAACTGCTCCTTCAATTCTTTCAACTCTGGCGGGGCCATGCGGTATGGCGCAATGGAAATAGGCTGAGTGCCCGGAGCCAAATCAATGCAGAAATCAATATCCCTGTCAGGTGGCATCCCCGGCAGGTCTGCAGGAAACACCTCTGGAAACTCACGAACAACCGGCACTGAATCCATGGAAGGAACCTCCGCACTAGAATCACGGACATAAGCCAAATAAGCTAGACACCCCTTGTCGACCATATGCCGAGCCTTCACATAAGAGATAACCCTGCTAGCAGAATGGCCAAGATTTTCTCTCCACTCTAATCGAGGCAACCCCTGCAAGGCTAAGGTCACCGTCTTGGCATGATAATCTAATATAACATGATAAGGTGACAGCCAATCCATACCAGTATGACATCAAAGTCAACCATGTCGAGAAGTAGAAGATCTACACGAGTCTCAAGACTCCCAATGGTGACCACATACGAACGATAAACACGATCTACAACAATAGCATTCCCCACTGGCGTGGACACATACACATGAGCACTCAAAGAATCACGGGGCACAACCAAATAGGAAGCAAAATAGGATGACACATAGGAGTAAGTAGATCCCGGATCAAATAGAACTGGAGCATCTCTACTGTAAACTGAAACAGTACCTGTGATAACAGCATCAGATGACTCAACCTCAGGCCTGACTGGGAAAGCATAACACCGGGGCTGGGCCCCACCACCCTGAACTACGTCCCTGGGACGGCCTCTAACTGGCTGGTCTCTACCTCTAACGGCATGTCCTCCACCTCTAACAGTCTGGCCTCTACCTCTGGCTGCCTGACCCCTGCCTTTGGCTGGTTGAGCAGGTGATGCAGCAACTAGTGCCGGAACCATGGCACGAGAACTCTGATGCTATGAGCTGCCCGTTGCCCGAGGGCAAAATCTAGCAATGTGCCTCGGATCTCCACAAGAATAACATAACCTCGGCTGCTGTGACTGCTGACCCTGAAACTGACCCTGTCGGCCTGAATAACCACCCTGATAACTCTGTAGTGGAGGTGCACTAATAGGAGCTGGTGGTGCACTGTAGCCTAGCTGGTCGAAATAATGCATCTGAGGACCACGACCACCTGAGGCACTGTGGAATGCCTGGAGCGCTGAATGAAATGGCCTGGGATGATGGCCTCTACCAAAAGTACTCCTTCCTCTAGATGAGGCACCACTGAACTCACCGGAATGATAAGGTCTCTTGTCAGACCCCTGACCTCCCTGAGTAAGAACCATTTCGACTCGTCTGGCGACATTAGCAACCGCCTGAGAAGAAATTTCACTCCCAGTCTCCTTAGCCATCTGCAATCTGATAGGCTGAGCAAGTCCATCAATAAACCTCTTCTCTCTCTCTCTCTCTCTCGGTGGGAAGTAGAAGAATAGCATGACAGTCCAAATCCATAAAACGGGTCTCATACTGAGTAACAGTCATACTGCCCTGCTGGAGATGCTCAAACTGACGGCGATGCTCCTCTATCAATGTGACAGATAGAAACTTCTCTATGAAGAGCTGAGAGAACTGGTCCCAAGTAAGAGCAGGCGATCCAGCTGGTCTGGTCAATAAGTAATCTCTCCACCATTTCTTGGCGGATTTAGTCATCTGAAATGCAGCAAAATTGATCCCATTGGTCTCAACTATACCCATGTTCCGTAGAACCTCGTGACAGCTATCAAGATACTCTTGGGGATCCTCTGAAGGAGCACCACTGAAGTGAACAGGAAAGAGCTTGATAAACCTGTCCAATCTCCATAAAGCCTCAAAAGACATAGCTGGACCATCTCCGACCTGTGCCGCAATAACCGACTGAACTAATCCGACTGGCTGAGCTGCTAGAGCCTGATACTGGGGAGCTATCTGCTCCGGAGCGGGAGTGGTGGGAGTATGGGCTCCTCCTCCAGCCTAGGAGACTGCTGGTGCCATGGGAAATGCGCCAGTCTGGGCCACACTCTCCATAAGGCCCACCAAACGGACCAAAGCGTCCTGAAGTACTGGGGTGGCAATGAACCCCTCCGGAATCTGAGCTGGTCCGGTAGGAACAGTCTGGGCTGGAACCTCCTCGTCAAGCTCTATCTGAGGCTCCACTGCTGGGGCTGCTGCTCGGGCTCTAGGCTGAGCCCTGCCCCTGCCTCGACCTCGACCTCGACCTTTGCCCCGCGTAGGAGCTGCCACTGGAGGCTCTGGCTGATGCTCAGCTGAGGAAGGGTACGTGTTCTCGCCATCTGCGAGAGAATAAGAGTAGAAGAGTTCAATCAGTATCGAGAAAGCAAAATCACACGACAGAGAAGAATATAAGTGAAACTTGTTCCCAAACTTCATACCCTCTGGAAGATAAGCACAGACGTCTCCATACCGATCCTCCAGACTCTACTAAGCTTGCTCATGAATCGTGAGACCTAGGAAACCTAGTGCTCTGATACCAACTGTCACGACCCAAAATTTCCCACCGACGGGACCGTGATGGCGCCTAACATTTCACTTGCTAGGCAAGCCAACGTTAGAGAATCTTTAAACTAATTCCTTATTTCCATTCCATAAATAACAATAATTAACTAAGATGAAATATAATACATGCGGAATATTATAAAACTGTATTAATTACTACGACCCGGATCTGGAATCATAATTCACGAGCATTCTAGAATTTACTACAAGTAATAGTCTGAAAGAAATATAACTGTTTGAATGAAAGAAAACAGTAAGACATAAAAAGATAGACGGGGATTTCAAGGTCTGTGAACGCCGACAGATCTACCTTGAGTCTCCGGACAGCGGACTAATAGAAAAATCACGATCAACCTGAGCTAGTGCCAAATTCTGCACAGAAAGTGTAGAGTGCAGCATCAGTACAACCTACCCCATGTCTGGTAAGTGTCAAGCCTAACCTCAGCGAAGTAGTGACGAGGCTAGGAAAAGACACCCACATATAACCTGAACAGTATAATCATGCTAGTGACAACAACAGTAAATAACGAAATAACATAGAAATAATGGGAAGGGGACATACAGTGGGGGAATACAATATAAAGAGTGAGAATAATGAAAAGACAGAATTAAACCGAAAATCCTTAAACAAATTGAGCAAATAAAATAGGAAAGGAAAACTGCACGACATCACCCTTCGTGCTTTTACTCTCAACCTTACCAAATAAATAAATAGAACGACACAACATCACCCTTCGTGCTTTTACTCTCAACCTCACCAAATAAATAAATAGAATGGCACGGCATCATCCTTCGTGCATTAAACCTCTCATAATATACACGGCATCACCCTTCGTGCTTTACACTCTTCCTCACAATATAAATAATACATGTACGGCATCACCCATCGTGCTTTACACTCCTCCTCACAAATCACAGAATCAATAACAACGGATAGATAAAAGTATCACAAAGAAATCGATATTTTGCCCATAATCAATAGCACAATGTAACCTCAACCTTGAATCAATATTCGAAAGTTACCAAATCTCAGTGAAACTAGATATAAGTCACGTAACATTTCAAATAACCCACTAAGCATGGATAGTAGAATTTAAGGCTAGAAAATAGACAAGAATAGAATTTCACTTGCATGCTATGACTCGACAACGACGCATAGATGCTCGTCACCTCACCTATACATCATATTTAACAACCAAACACATAGCAAATTAACATATAATACCTATTCCCTCAAGCCAAAGTTAGGCACGACACTTACCTCGCTCACTTAATTCTCAATCACAACTTTTCCTTTGGAATTCACCTCCAAACCACTCGTATCTATTCAAAAATGACTCAATAATATCAAATATTGCTAAAGGAATCAACTATATTACATAAATTAAATTTCTCAAAATTTCCTCCAAAAAGTCAAAAATCGACCCCGGGCCCGCTTGGTCAAAACCCGAGGTTCGGGCCAAAATCCATTTAACCATTTACCCTCGAGCCCGAATATGTAATTGGTTTTGGAATCTGACCTCAAATCGAGGTCTAAATCCCCAAATTTCCGAAATCCCTAGTTTCTACCCTAACTCCTAATTCTACCATTAAAACTCTAGATTTTAGGTTGATAATTCAGTAAATGTAATGGGTAATTGAAAGAAAATGGTTTAGAATCACATACCAACACTTTGGGGAAGAAATGACTCTTGCAAAATCACCTCACACCGTTTGATTTTTGAGAAAAATGAATTGTTTTGGCTAAATCCCGTGTTTGATTTTGTTTTATGCACTGGGCGACAGTGTTCATCGCGATCGCATGAACACTACCGCGTTCGCGAAGAGCAGCCTCCTAAGGACTTATGTGATGCGGGAGGCTTTACGCATTCGCGAAGGTTTAGCCCGCCTTACCTTCGCGTTCACGTGAAATGGCTCGCGTTCGCGTAGAGATTCCCCAGGTCCCCTGCCCAGCATAGCTAGAGCTACGCGTTCGCGTTCGACCTGTCGTGTTCGTGTAGATCAACTCCCCCCAATGCTCCGCGTTCGTGACCATGGTCTCGTGTTCGCGTAGAGTAAATCCTCTCCCAGCCCAGTTTCCCCTTCGCGATCGCGAGAGTGACTAAGAAATTGCGAAGCACAGTATTGCAAACATCAGATACAGCAAAAATACCAGATTTTTCTAAGTTCAAAACATCCTGTGGCCTATCCGAAACTCACCCGAGCCCTCAGGGCTCTAAACCAAACATGCACACAAATCTAAAAATATCATACAAATTTGCTCGTGCGATAAAATTGCCAAAATAATACCTAGAACTATGAATTTAGCACCAAATCAAATGAAATTCTCAAGAACACTTTAAAATTTTTATTTTTTCAACCGAAGGTCCGAATTACGTCAAATCAACTTTGTTTCTCACCAACTTTCACAGACAAGTCTTAAATATCATAGTGAACCTGTACCGGGCTCCAGAACCAGAATGCGGACCCGGCACTAACAATGCCAAACATTAATCAATTCTTAAAAATAATTAATTTTCAGCAAAAATTCATAACTTGAGCTAGGGACCTCCGAATTTGATTCCGGGAGTATGCCTAAATCCCATAATTCGATACGGACCCACCGAGATCGTCAAAATATGGATCCGTGCTAGTTTACCAAAAATATTGATCGAAGTCAACTAAAATCAACTTTTAAGGCATAAATTCTTATGTTCATCAATTTTCAACATGAAAGCTTTCCGGAAACATGCCCGGACTATGCACGCAAATTGATGAGGGTAAAAAAAAGAGATTTTTAAGGCTTAAGAGCGCAGATTCGAGTTCTAAAATATAAGATGACCTTTTGGGTCATCACAATCAACCTCATGGGTCAAGGAGATGGTAAAGGACTTAAAGTGATGCCCAACAAGTTCAAGAAGAATAAAGCACCTGCTAAAGCTCCACAGGATGCTAAGAAGGAACATAAGGCAGATATGTGTTGTTTCTGTAACAAGGAAGGACACTATCAGAAAGATTGCCTGAAACTTAAAGCTTGGTTCTAAAAGAAAGGTACAATTAGTGCTTTTGTATGTTTCGAATCAAATTTAAATAGAAGTTCCTAATAATACTTGGTGGCTTGATTCTGGTGCAACTGCTCATGTATCTACTACGTTACAGGGATTCCTTATGATCCAAAGTACAAATCCAAATAAGGATTTCTTGTTCATGGGAAATCGTATGAAGTCTCCAATTGAAGGCATAAGGACTTATCATTTGATCATGGAGACCGGACGTCACCTTGATCTATTACAGACTCTTTATGTACCTTCAGTTTCTAGGAATTTGATTTCTCTTTCAAGAATTGATGTTTTTGGATTTCATTTAAAATTTGGAAATGGATGTTTCAATTTATATAAGAATAATTTTTTATGGTTCTGGATTTCTTAATGATGGTTTATATAAATTGAAACTCGATATTGATTTTTCCGAATCCCTTCTTACTGTTCAACATAATGTTGGAATTAAACGTGGTTCACTAGATGAAAGTTCTGCTTACTTGTGGCATAGACGTTTGGGTCATATATCCCAAGAAAGGTTGGAAAGATTAGTAAAGAATGAGATTCTTCCGAATCTAAATTTTACTAATCTTACTATATGTTTGGATTGCATTAAGGGAAAGCAAACCAAGCAAAGTAAGAAAGGTTCCACAAGAAGCACCCAGCTTCTTGAAATTATACACACCGATATTTGTGGACCCTTTGATGTTCCATCGTGAAAAAAAATATTTTATCACTTTTATCAATGACTTTTCACGTTATGGATACATCTATTTGATGAAAGAAAAATCTCAAGCAACAGATGCTCTCAAAGTGTTTATTAATGGGGTTGAAAGGCAATTAGATACAAAGGTGAAAATAATTAGGTCAGATAGAGGTGGTGAATATTATAGAAAATATAATGAATCGGTACAATATCCAGGTCCATTTGCGAAGTTCCTCGAGGTACATGGCATATGTGCACAATATACTATACCAGGAATACCTCAACAAAATAGTGTTGTAGAAAGGCGTAATCGAACACTTATGGATATGGTTGGGAGCATGATGAGTAATTCCTCATTACCCAAATCATTTTGAATGTATGCTCTTAAATCGGTGTATATTTATTAAATATGGTTCCTAGTATGGCAGTTCCAATGACCCCTTTTGAACTGTGAACAGGAAGGAAACCTAGTTTAAGGCACCTGCATGTTTGGGGTTTCCCAGCGGAAGCTAGAGTTTATAATCCACAAGAAAAGAAATTAGATTCTCGAACAGTAAGTGGTTACTTTATTGGTTACCTAGAGAAATCTAAAGGGTATGTGTTTTACTATCCAAACCATAGTTCAGGAATTGTTGAAACCGGTAATACAAGATTCATTGAGAGTGGTGAAGTTAGTGGGAGTGTTGAAAAGCAAAGTGTGGAAACAAAAGAGGTGAGGATCAATATTCTATTACCCACGAATGTGCCTACTTCCACACACATACCAAATATTATTCCAGTTATTGAAGAACACTTTGACAATACTGAGCAACATTTGGATGAAATACTTCATGAAGAAACTAACTCACAAATATCTGACACAAATGAACCACAAGAAATGCCATTAAGAAAATCTCAAAGAGTTAGAAAATCGGCTATTACGTGGTTTATTTGCAAGAGTCAGATTTTGACATTGGTCTTAATAAGGATCCGATTTTATTTTCACAAGTCATATAAAGTAATGAGTCTGACAAATGGATTTATGCCATGAAGGAAGAGCTAAAATCCATGGAATACAATAAAGTCTGGGATCTCGTTGAATAGCTAGAAAGTTCTAAAAGAATCCGCTGTAGATGGGTCTTTAAGACCAAACGCGATTCAAATGGCAATATTGAATGATACAAAACCAGCCTTGTTGCCAAGTGTTATACTCAGAAAGGAGGCATTGATTATAAAGAGACCTTTTTACCGGTCTCAAAGAAAGACTCATTAAGAATTATTATGGTGTTGGTGGCTCATTATGATTTAGAGTTACACCAAATGGATATGAAAACTGCCTTTATTAATGGAGACCTCGAGGAGGAAGTTTATATGGACCAACCATAGGGTTTCGAAATTAAAGTAAAAGGTCAAATGGTGTGTAAACTGAAGAAGTCAATATATGGACTTAAACAAGCCTCACGACAATGGTATATAAAGTTTAATGATATCATAACATCTTTTGGATTTGTGGAAAATACCGTTGATCGATGTATATACCAAAAGATCAGTGGGAGCAAGTTTATATTTTTAGTCCTATATGTTGGTGATAATCTAATTGCTGCTAATGATTTAGGCATATTGCGTGAGAGTAAAAATTTTCTCTCTAAGAATTTTGAAATGAAAGATATGGGTGAGGTATCCTATGTGATAGGAATAGAAATATTCCGTGATAGATCACAAGGATTATTAGGATTGTCTCAAAAAGGCTATATATATAGAGTTCTAGAGAGATTTAACATGAATAACTGTTCAGCAGGAATTGTTCCAATTCATAAAGGGACAAATTTAGTCTCATGAAATGCCCTAAGAATGATGTAGAACGAAAAAAAATGGAATCAATTTCTTACTCTTCTATTGTTGGTAGTATGATGTATGGTCAGACTTGCACAAAACCGGATATTAGTTTTGCGGTCGGGATGCTGGGAAGATACCAGAGTAACCCAGGAATTGATCACTGGAAAGCTGCAAAGAAATTTTTGAGGTACCTGAAAGGAACGAAGGATTACATGCTCATGTATAGGAGATCCAAGCATTTGAAAGTTGTTGGATACTCGGATTCAGATTTTGCTGGATGTATTGACACTAGAAAGTCCATGTTTGGTTATTTGTTCCAATTAGCTAAAGGAGCAATATCGTGAAAGAGTGTCAAACAGTCTGTCATTACTACATCCACGATGGAAGCAGAATTTGTGGCATATTTTGAAGCCACAATTCATGCATTATGGCTGCGAAACTTTATTTCAGGACTTGGGATTGTCGACACCATTATCAAGCCGCTGAAAATTTACTGTGATAATTCTGCAGCAGTATTCTTCTCCAAGAACGATAAGTACTCCAAAGGTGCCAAATATATGGAATTAAAGTACTTTACTGTCAAGGAGGAAGTTCAGAAACAAAGAGTATCACTTGAGCATATTAGAACTGATCTCATGATTACAGATCCATTAACGAAAGGTTTACAACCAAAGATATTTAAAGAACATGTACATAGAATGGGTCTTGGCTGTATTTATGATTGATGTATTTATGATGTTTTGACACTCTGAGCTCATTTATATGTTTCTGATATACATTAATGATTCCTGTTTCTCATAATGGTGTATATATTATTGTTTTGAGATGTTATAGGATAAGTCTCAATGAGACATTATTTTGGACCATAATATTTTATAGTTTATGGACCTGGTACGATGAGCTGCTAATGTTGTAGTATATGGAAGGGAGTATTTAGACAAATTATATATAACCGCCATAACTCATATTTAGTAGTTTACCGTGTTATGAAATTTATAATGGACATTATAGAAGAGATTTATTTATGCGCAACTAATGTTTATATGATTAAATATTAATGTTATATGATTATTGGGCCAAGTGGAAGAATGTAAGATTTTTCTACGTTTATTAGTGGTCCAATAAGTTTAAGGCTCATAATTAATATTTAATTAATGAGCAAATCTCATCCGTCCGATCGGTTACTTGATTGACGTACCAGATTAAGTGAGAACCTCTATAAATTGGTCCTCTCACCACCCATTAGGGTTACCGTATTTTATTTTTCTCTCTTTCATCACTAAAGTAGGCGGTAACGAAAGTTAGGGCAAAGGGCAAGAAACTAATTTGAATTAACGCTTCCGCTTCACGATGATGGCTTACGATTCACGTATGTTTTCTGTACGATTTTGTATAACATTATCATGTTCAAGATCCTGGTATACAATTAAAGTTTATGCTCACATGTGGTATCACGAGCCTGGATATTTGAACTGATAATCTTCGTAAAAGAAAGACTATATCTTTATGTTGATGCGTACTATTCTAATTGGATTTGTAATAATCTCGTTTCTGATTCCAGTTATTTAATTTGAGGATATCTAATAAAGTATGAAATTTCTTTTATGAACTGCTAGTAATAAATTATGTCAAATTTTCTATTTGAACGAAGAAAGGTCGGAAGCCGTGATGAATTTTGCTTAAGATTCACCAATAAAGTGTTACTACAGTTAATGAAATCTAATGAAGTTTTATATTGTGAATGAATATTTGTGGAATTAAATTACTCTACAATCCCACCTGAATGTATCTTTTTCTTTAAAGCAGTAACCTTCAATGTTTGATTCTTTATGTATTAGGTATCCATTTAAATTTTGCCTCATATATTTATGTTGTGTAAATTTCTCCTTTTGAATGCCTTAAGGATATTATGTTCCAACGTTCTAAGCCATTATGAAAAATTCTTTTTTATGAAAGATTTAAAAATTAGATCAGTTACTGTTAACTTTAGGCTATGAAGTAATTTGTTTTGGTTTATTTAATAATTTGTTTTGGGCTATTAGTTGATAAAGCTATTTATTGTTTATTTTATGTATGTGATTAATGTGTATATAGTTTGTTAGTCACCAAAGTGACCAAAATAGATTTTTTAAAGTAATCACATGCATAAAATCTTATGATCTCTATGACTAGGTAAGCCTATCAATGCGAAATAATATAATAAAAATCTGAAATAAATGAAATAACAATTCAAATAATTACATCTCCCAAAACCCGGTGAAAATAAGTCACAAGCTTCTAAGAATTTATCCTCAATGTCTCTATACATCATAGTTTAAAGAAAATAAGGAAGACAATATAATAAGATAGAAGGGGACTCCGGAATTTGCGGACGCTGGCAGATATACCTCGAAGTCTCCGCTTACGGCTAATTCACTGATGCCTGGTCTGATAGGAAGTACCTGGATCTTCACAAAAAGATGTGTAGAAGCAAAGTATGAGTACACCACAGCGGTACCCAGTAAGTGCCAAGCCTAACCTCGATAGAGTAGAGACGAGGTCAGGTCATGCCCTGCTAGAATAGTAAAAGACAGGGTGAAAAGTTTAACAATATAATAATAACAAAATGACAATAGAAATGAATCAAGTAAGTGGCATGTCACAATTTAACTTCACAGAATAAGAACAAATAATACCTCGCGGAAAAAAAATAAAAATTTACAAATTTAAAGAAATCGCCAAAATAACCAAAGGCAAATGCACCCATAAAGAAATATCAACAAGGGTTCTCCCGAGGTACCGCCTCGTAGTCCAAATCATAAATAAATTCACAATATCTCATTTTCTTATATCATCGCAGGAGCCTCCACATTAAATTTTAAAGAAAATATTTTTCCCGAAATAGCATCCCGGCCACCCTTATCACACCGCATGACTTCTAGTAGTTCCCCTACTAGCCACGCGTATCAAGCCACCGTTATCTCGTTGCATGCATTTCAATACCCAGACCTTATACCACCGCATGCGTATCAATATCACGATATATCAAAATTTGTACCTCAAGTGTACAAATATTTCAACTTACCAAAATAAATCAACAACAAGAATATTTTCCACAATAAGGAACTCACGGCTCAATCACAATGAGTACAAAATCTCACAAAATATTCAGGAATGAATAACTCAGCAAAAATAATATTTTACAAATTAAACACCTTGCCTTAATATCAATATTTTAAATGTAAAATACTTCATTTTAATAATATTTAAATTAAGAAATCAAACCTTCAAATAATGCACAGAACAAAAGAAACAGAGTTTCAACTAAACAGGTAAAATACTTAGCAGGAACAGGTCAGGCAAATTTAAAATACGAAAATATATTAATGATGATGAATATAATAGAATAAAATAATTTAATTAATATGCAACAGTGATCCACACAATTTAAAGACATAATCTTGCACATTTATCCCGTGTACACACTCGTCACCTTTGTACACAACTTTCAACATATCAAAATTTTCTTATCAATACTAATCTTAAGGGGAATTTCCCCCACCCAAGGTTAGACAAGTCACTTACCTCAAACCACGCTCAATCAGTCAAGTAGTATGCCTTTTCCTCGATTTTCCGACTCCGATCGGCTCGAATTTAGTCATAATTAATTAGATTCAAGCAATACAAATTATAGGAATAATTTCATATGAAAATACAAAGTTTCTAACAAAATCCGAAATTTAACCCAAAAATTGCCCGTAGGACCCACGTCTCGGAACCTGATAAAAGTTACAAAATACAAACGCCCATTCAACCACGGGTCTAACCATATAATATTTACTAAAATCTGACATCAACTCGACCCTCAAATCGTCAATTTAAACCAAGAGGATTTTCTTAATCTTCCAACTTAAATCCTCAATAAAATGTTAAAAACAACCATGTATTTGGGTAATTTGATTAATATTGAGTTAAGAACACTTACCCCATCCTTTTTCGTGAAAATCTCCCGAATCTCGCTTCTTCCCGAGCTCCAATTTGTCAAAAATGGAGTCCCATTTTTAGAACTTAAAGTTTTTGTCCAGTGGTTTCTTTTTCGCAAACGCGGCCCTTGCCTCGCGTTCGCGAAGCACAAAAATATGCCTGCCATAATTTCTTCTCCGTGAACACGAAGAACAAAACTCTGCTGGCTTCCAGGTACTCTTCACGAACGCGAATAAGGAAACTAGTAGCAGCAGGTTCAGTAGTTTCAAGTTTCCGAAATGCGCCGAACATGATCCGAATTATGCCCGAGGCCCTCAGGACATCAACCAATCATACCAACAAGTCCTAAAACATCATACGGACTTAGTCGAAACCTCAAATCACATCAAATAACGCTAAAATCATAAATCATACCCCAATTCAAGCTTAATGAAACTTAAGAATTTGCAACTTCTACATTTGATGCCGAAACTTATTAAATCAAGTCCGACTGACCTCAAATTTTGCACACCAGTCATAAATGACATAACAGAGCCATGAAAAGTTTTGGAACTAGATTCCGACTTCGATAACAAAAAGTCAATTCCCCGGTCAAACTTCCAAACTTAAAATTTTATTTTTAGCCATTTCAAGCCCAATTTAGCTACCGACTTCCAAATAATTTTCCGGACACGTTCCTAAGTCCAAAATCACCATACAGAGCTATTGGCATCATAAAAACTCTATTCCGGGGTCATTTACACATAAGTTAATATCCGTTCGACCTTTTCAACTTAAGTTTTCATTTCGGAGAATAAGTGTCTTAGTTCATTTTAAAACCTTACCAGGCCTGAAATGACTACCTTGGCAAGTCATAATACACCTATAAAGTACAAAATGAGCAGTAAATAGGGGAATGGCGCTACAACTCTCAAAATGACTGGCCGGATCATTACATCCTCCCCCTCTTAAACAAACATTCGTCCTCGAACGGGTTTAGAATTATACCTGGAGTGGTGAAAAAAAGAGGATAACAGCTGCGCATATCATGCTAGGTCTCCCAAGTCGCCTCCTCGACAGGATGGCCCCTCCACTGTACTTTTACCGAAGCAATTCTCTTCGATCTTAACTTTCTAACCTGTCTGTCTAGAATGGCCACTGGCTCCTCAACATAAGATAGAACCTTATCCAATTGGACTGAGTTGAAGTCTAATACATGAGATGGATTGCCGTGATACTTCCAGAGCATGGAAACATCGAACACTGGATGAACTGCAGAGACACTAGGTGGTAGTGCAAGTCTATAAGCCACCTCTCCAACTCTCTCAAGAATCTCAAAAGGCCCAATATACCTAGGTCTCAACTTGCCCTTCTTCCCAAATCTCTTAACACCCTTCATGGGCAAAACCCAGAGCAAGACCCGCTCAACAACCATGAATGCAACATAACAAACCTTCCGATTCGCATAAATTTTTTGTCTAGATTGGGCTGTACGGAGTCGATCCTGAATCAATTTTACCTTTTCCAAGGCATCATGAACCAGGTCTATACCTAATAGCCTAGCCTCACCTGGCTTGAACCAACCTACTGGAGACCGGCACCGCCTACCATACAAGGCCTCATACGGATCCATCTAACTGATTGACTGGTAGCTGTTGTTGTAAGCAAACTCCGCAAGTGGCAAGAACTGATCCCAAGCACCCTAAAAATCCATCACACACGCACAAAGCATATGCTCCAATATCTGACTAGTGCACTCGGACTGTCCGTCCGTCTGAGGATGAAATTCTATACTCAACTCCACAAAAGTACCCAACTCACGTTGTACGGCTCTCCAGAACCGTGATGTAAATTGCGTACCCCGATCAAAGATGATAGATACCGGTACGCCATGAAGCCTGACAATCTCGCGGATGTAAATCTGAGTCAGCTACTCCGAAGAGTAAGTAGTAACCATAGCAATGAAATGAGCTGACTTGGTCAATCTATGCACAATCACCCAAACTACATCGAACTTCCTCTGAGTCCGTGGGAGCCCAACAACAAAATCCATAGTGATCCGCTCCCATTTCCATTCTGTAATCTCTAACTTCTGAAGCAATCCACCTAGTCGCTGATGCTCATACTTCACATTGTGACTATTTAGGCACCGAGCTACATATTCCTCTATGTCTTTCTTCATCCGCCTCCACCAATAGTGTTGTCTCAAGTCCTGATACATCTTCGACACCTAGATGAATGGAATACCGTGAATTGTGAGCCTCCTGGAGAATCAACTCGCACAAACAATCTACATTAGGCACACATAGCCTGCCCTGCATCCGTAATACATCATCATCTCCAATAATGACTTCTTTGGAATTACCGTGCTAAACTATGTCCTTAAGAACAAGAAGATGGGGGGTCATCATATTGACGCTCTCTGATATGATCATAAAGAGAAGACTGAGAAACCACACAAGCCAAAACTCGACTCGGCTCGGAAACATCAATCCTAACAAACTGGTTGGCCAAGGCTAAAGACTTCTCTGATACCGGTAAATATGCTAAGCTGCCAAAACTCTCTACCTTACGACTTAGGGCATCAGCCACCACATTGGCCTTTCCGGTGTGATAGAGAATTGTGATATCATAATTCTTAAGCAACTCCAACCACCTCCGCTGCCACAAATTAAGATCCTTCTGTTTAAATAGATGTTGTAGACTCAGGTGATCAGTATAAACCTCACAATGGACACCTTACAAATAATGCCGCCAAATCTTCAAGGCATGAACAATAGCTGCTAGCTCAAGGTCGTGGACCGGATAATTCTTCTCATGTACCTTTAACTGTCTGGACGCATAGACAATCACCGTACCTTCTTGCATCTGTGCCGAGACCAATGCGTGACACATCACAATACAAAGTATAAGACCCTGAACCTGTAGGCAATACCAATACCGGGGCTGTAGTTAAAGCTGTCTTGAGATTTTGAAAGCTCTCCTCACATTCCTCGGTCCACCTGAACGGAGCACCCTTCTGGGTCAATTTGGGCATAGGTACAGAAATAGAAGAGAAACCCTCTACAAATCGGTGATAATACCTCACCAAGCTAAGAAAACTCCAGATCTCAGTAGCTGATGACGGTCTGAGCCAACTCTACACTGCTTCAATTTTCTTCGGATTACCTGGATCCCCTTGTTCGTTACCACATGACTCAAAAATACTACTGAATCAAGCCAAAATTCACACTTTGAAAATTTTGCATAAAACTTATTCTCTCTCAAAGTTTGAAGCACAGTCCTTAGGTGTTGTTCATGATCCTCCCAACTCCGGGAATACACCAAAACGTCCTCAATAAACACAATGATGAAAGAATCAAGATAGGGCTGAAATACTCTGTTCATTAAGTGCATAAATGCTGGTGGGGCATTGGTTAGCCCAAATGACATTACAAGGAACTCATAATGACCATACCTTGTCCTGAAGGCAGTCTTCAGGACATCTGGCTCCCGAATCATCATCCGATGATAGCTTGAACGTAAATCGATCTTAGAGAACACTCTGGCACCTTGAAACTGATCAAATAGGTCATCAATACATGGCAATGGATACCTGTTCTTCACTGTAACCTTGTTTAACTGGCGGTAATCAATACATATCCGCATTGAACCATCATTCTTCTTCACAAATAAGACAGGAGAACCCCAAGGCGATATACTGGGCCGAACAAAACTCTTATCAAGCAGCTCCTGTAACTAATCCTTTAATTCCTTCAATTCTGCTAGGGCCATACGATATGGTGGAATAGAAATAGGCTTAGTGCCCGGTAACAAATCAATGCCAAAGTCAATATCCCTGTCGGGTGGCATACCCGGAAGATCCGCTGGAAATACATCAGGAAAATCCCTTACTACAGGAACTGACGCCACGATAGGAGTATCAACACTAACATCTCTCACATAGGCCAGATATGCATCACACCCCTTCTCAACCATTCGTTGAGCCTTAAGAAATGAAACAACCCTGCTAGGAACATAATCTAGGGTACCTCTCCATTCTATCCATGGTAGACCTGGCATAGCCAACGTCACCATCTTGGCGTAACAATCTAGGATAGCATGATAGAGAGACAAGTAGTCCATGCCCAAAAATAATATTGAAATCCACCATACTGAGCAATAATAAATCGGCTCTGGTCTCAAGACCACCGATAACAATCAAACACGATCGATATATGCGGTCAACAATAATAGAATCACCCACGGGTGTAGATACATAAATAGAAGAACTCAAAGAATCATGGGATATGCCCAAATGCGGGGCAAAATAAGATGACACATAAGAATAAGTGGATTCTGGATCAAATAAGACTGATGCATCCCTATGACAGACCGGAACAATACATATGATAACAAAATCGGATGCAACTGCCTCCGATTAGTAGGAAGGGCATAATATCTGGCCTGGCCTCCCCCTCTAGGGCGACCTCTACATGTTCGACCTTCACCTCTATCTGGTTGTGTAGGTGGAGTAGCATCTGGTGCAGTAATCATGGCCTGAGAATCCTGAGGGCCCTGTAGAATGGGTGGGGCCTGAGAAGTCTGTATAGGTGGACCCCTCCTAAATCTAGGGGAAATCCCTCATTATATGACGAGTGTCACCACACTCAAAACAAGCCCTCGAAGGACATGTATGCTGGGACTGGCTCAGGCCTGATCGATTGGACTGCCTACTATAAGTGCCCCGTACAGGAGGTACAACAGACACCGGCGGTGCATAATATGGAACCTGAGGTCTGGGAGTAGCCGGAATACCGCTGGAAGCTGGAAGTGTTGAATGAATAGGAGTACTCACATAGCCTCTACCATGCCGGGCTGTAGCTGGGGCACGAGAACTATTATATGTGTTAGAATCTCAGAGTCTCTTAGCTTCTCTCTCTTCTCTCTCCCGGACCCGCATACCTTCCAATCTCTTAGGAATTGACACCACTTATTGGTATGTGATGTCCATCTCCAGCTCTCAGGCCATAGTAAACATGATACTAGGGTGGAGCCCCTCAATAAATTGGCGAACCCGCTCTTGAACAATAGAAACTAAGGCTGGTGCATGCCTAGCCAAATCACTGAATCAGACCGCATACTCTGACACGGTCATAGAACCCTGCCGTAGCTGCTCAAACTCCGCGTGCCATGCATCTCTAAGTCTCTGAGGAACATACTCCCTCAAGAACATATCTGAAAATTGAGTCCAAGTGAGTGAAGCTGCCTTAGCCGGACTATCCAACTCATATGCCTGCCACCACTAGTAGGCCTCTCCTCTAAGCTGGAATGCCGTGAAAGAAACCCCACTGGAATACACAATAGCCATAGTACGGAGGATACAATGACATTCCTCAAGAAAACCCTGAGTATCCTCTGAAGCTAAACCGCTGAAAGTGGGAGGGTGGTACTTCTTGTACCTCTCGAGCCTGAGCTACTCCCCCTCTGAAACTGCTGCCCTAGCCTCGGGCCAAACTGGGAAAACTGGCTGCACTGGTATAACCTCTGGGGCATGGTCAACCTGGGCTCGTGGTTCTGGGGTACGAGCAGCGGGAATCTGTACTCCTCCCCTGGCCTGAGATGTGGCAGGAGCAAGTGGAATCAATCCTGCCTGAGCTAGAGTGCCAAACATGCTCAAAAACTAGGCAAAAGTCTCCTGAAGTGCAGGGGTAGTAACAAGCGTCTCAGGTGCCTGCTCTCCAACTGGAGCTACTGGTGGCTCTACTATAGCAGCTCGTGCAGGTGTTCTGGCTGCACCACGTGGTCTTCCCCGGCCTTTGGCTCGGCCTCTACCCCGACCCCGACCTCTTGCGGCTCCAACATGGGGCGTGGGTGTCTGATCATCGGATCCAGTTGTACGTGTCCTCACTATCTGCGAGAGAATAGAAAGACAAGGGTTTAGAATTTTGAAGTCAACAAATGTGCACGATAAGGAATCAAAGAAGTGAACATTTCCTAACAGTTCTGTAGCCTCCTAAAGATAAGTACATACATCTCCGTACCAATCTGTGAGACTCTACTAAACTTGCTTGTGACTCATAACACCTATGAACGTAGAGCTCTGATACCAACTTGTCACGACCCCAAATTCCCTCTGTAGGATGTCGTGATGGTACCTAATCTCTAAGGCTAGGTAAGCCTATCAATGCAAAATAACATAATAGAAACCTGAAATAAATGAAACTACAATTCAAATAATTACAACTCCCAAAACCCGATGGAAATAAATCACAAGCTTCTAAGAATTTGCCCTCAATGTCTCTATATATCAGAATCTAAAGAAAATAAGGAAGACAACATAATAAGATAGAATGGGACTCCGGAGTCTGCGAACGCTGGCAGATATACCACGAAGTCTCCGCGTACGGCTAATTCACTGATGCCTGGTCTGATAGAAAGTAACTGGATCTGCACAAAAAGATATGCATAAGCATATTATGAGTACACACATCAACTAATATCAACGGGCAACAACAAACAAGCAAACAAATGTTTGGTAATTTCCTAGAATTCAAACGAGATAGAGAATGAAGATATGTGTAGGCATAATACTAGGGCTGGCCAACGAGAAGAGGATGAAGAGGAGTATGATTCTGATAAGAAATATGAGGAAGATGAAGATGAACATATATCCAAAAGCTGGGCAGATTAGGTTGAGGAGGAGGAAGGGAATGAGGTTGAGTCGATGGACAGTTTTGCGTCAATTGATAATCCTTCCAATGCACAAAATTCCAATACACCAATGTCCAGGGTAGCAACAGGGAAGAAGATGAAGGAGCAGCATATGCACCATGAAGCAATTGGGTGGCACGATGAGCAGGCCACTAAATCTGCTACTGTTTTAGGAACCAAGAAAGGTTTAAGTCCAAACGCTGCTGCATTTGTCCCAACTGGACATAAGCAAAATAAAGCAATTGTTTCGAGTATTCAGCATAGTACTGAATAGATCAACAAGTCCTCAATTCCAGCAGGGCAGCAGCTAACAACAGACATGAATGGCACTGGAATTTCTTTGCATACTAAAGAAATGCACAAGACAATAGCTACTGGAAGTACGTTTGCATTGACTACAAAATTCAACTTGACACCTACCAATATCCTCCATGATCTTGTTACACATGATATATATACATTGAGAACTCTTGATAATCTAAGGAATAATGAAGATACATTAGTGATGTCCGGATACAATCATAGTGACACGTTTGGGATGGAAACGGATCAAGATTTTTATGAAGAAGGGGAAGAGGAAGAACTACTGAATGCCTCCTTCAAAATGTAGCTAGGGATGGAGATCTTTCACCTAGATATATGAGAAGTGGATCGAACAAAATAAAAAAGAAGGTACATGAAAGGCAATATAGTTGGGATGGCAAAGCAACACTAGAGTTTGTCATTAGGAAACAACTAATGAGAACTGCAAAGCTAAAGGCGAGTGTCCCTACCACCTCCACAAGGTCAAATAAATCAAAAACGAAATGATAAAGCTTGAATAATATTTGAAGAAAGTGGAAGAAGAAGCCACTGAGCTACAAATTGAAGAGTGCACAAGGTTGAAGAAAGAATGGCAACACTCAAATTTTTACCTTGTTTTATTTTATTATTTTTTAAGTATCATCATTTTTAATATTATCATAGAGTATGTTATAAACTTTGTGATGATCATAGAGTACTTAGTTCATTCCAATTCGTATTTTCTTCATGCTTGCTAGTAGATGAGGTTTATTATACCTCAATAGCATTTGTAAGGTAAGTTCTAGTACAGTATGTGTGTGCTATATTCCTATGCCTTTGGGAATATCCAAGTGGCTATGAGATTATATGCCCTCGTGAAACTTCTGCCGGCAGCTAAACCATGATCCTCTACACGAGGCTTCCATTTTAAGGCAATGGAGGCGTAGAGGAGTGATTATATAGTCAAGGCATAAAGGCAACACTATTGTAGCTAGCCCCCTTACTTGTACTTTTCTGTTGTGATATTTTTTTCTTTTATTATTAATAAAATGGCTACTAGGCATGCCTAATAGTATAATTTTCCCAAAAAAGGTAAACCACAGCAGTACCCAATAAGTGCCAAGTCTAATCTCGGTAGAGTAGTGACGAAATCAGGTCAGGCCCTACTGAAATAATAAAAGACAAGTGAAAAGTTTAACAATATAATAATAACAAAATAATAATGGAAATGAATCAAGTAAGTGGTATGTCACAATTTAACTTCACAGAATAAGGATAAATAATACCCCGCGGAAAGAAAACAGAAATTTACGACTTTAAAGAAATCGCCAAAATAACCAAATACAAATGCAACCATAAAGAAATATCAACAAGGGCACTCCCGAGGTACCGCCTCGTAGTCCCGAATTATAAATAAATTCAAAATACCTCATTTCTTTATATGACCGCGGGAGCCTTCACATTAAATTTTAAAGAAAATATTTTTTCCGAAATTGCATCTCGCGTTTTAACCACCCTTATCACACCGCATGACTTCTAATAGTTCCCCTACTAGCCACGCGTATAAAGCCACCCTTATCTCACCGCATGCATTTCAACACCCAGACCTTATACCACCGCATGCGTATCAATATCACGATATATCACAATTTGCATCTCAAGTGCCCAAATATTTTAACTTGCCAAAATAAAACAACAACAAAAATATATTGCATAATAAGGAGCTCACAGCTCAATCAGAATGAGTACAAAATCTCACAAAATATTCAGGAATGAATAACTCAGCAAATATAATATTTCACAAATTAAACACCTTGCCTTAATATCAAATTTTTTAAATGTAAAATACTTTATTTTAATAATATTTAAATTAAGAAATCCAACCTTCAAATAATGCACAGAACAAAAGAAACGGAGTTTCAACTAAACAGGTAAAACACTTAGCAGGAATAGGTCAGGCAAATTTAAATTAAGAAAATATATTAATGATGATGAATATAATAGAATAAAATAATTTAATTAATATGCAACAGTGATCCACACAATTTAAAGATATAATCTTCCACATTTAACCCGTGTACACACTTGTCACCTTGTGTACATGACTTTCAACATATAGAAATTTTCTTATCAATACCAATCCTAAGGGGAATTTCCCCCACACAAGGTTAGACAATTCATTTACCTCAAACCACGCTCAATCAGTCAAGTAGTATGCCGTTTCCTCGATTTTCCGACTCCGATCGGCTCGGATCTAGTCATAATTAATTCGATTCAATCAATACAAATTATAGTAATAATTTCCATATGAAAATATAAATTTTCTAACAAAATCCTAAATTTAACCCAAACATCGCCTGTGGGGCCCACGTCTCGGAACCCAACAAAAGTTATAAAATACGAACGTCCATTCAACTACGAGTCCAACCGTACAATTTTTACTAAAATCTGATATCTACTCGACCCTCAAATCTTCAATTTAAAGCAAGAGGGTTTTCTAAATCTTCCAACTTAAATCCTCAATTAAATGTTAAAAACAACCATGACTTCGGGTAATTTGACCAATATTGAGTTAAGAACACTTACCCCATCATTTTTCTTGAAAATCTCTCAAAAATCGCCTCTTCCTGAGCTCCAATTTGTAAAAAATGGTCAGAATTTAAAGTTTCTGTTCAGTGGTTTCTTTTTCGCGAACGCGGCCCTTGCCTCGCGTTCGCGAAGCACAAAAATGTGCCTGCCAAAATTTCTTCTTCGCTAACGCGATGCCTATCAGATCTTAAGCTTCGCGAACGCAGGACGCCCATTGCGAATGCAAAAACCAAATGTGTGGGGTCCCAATTGCCTCTTCTTTCTCTTCGTGAACGCGAATAACAAAACTCTGTTGGCTTCCAGGTACTATTCGCGAACGCGAGACCTCCCTCGCGAACGCGAAGAAGGAAACTAGTAGCAGCAGGTTCAACAGTTTCATTTTTCCGAAATGCGCCGAACATGATCCGAATTAGGCCCGAGGCCCTCGGGATCTCAACCAATCATATTAACAAGTCCTAAAATATCATACAGACTTAGTCAAAACCTCAAATCACATTAAATAACGCTAAAATCAAAAATCACACCCCAATTCAAACTTAATGAAACTTAAGAATTTCGAACTTCTACATTCCATGCCGAAACCTATCAAATCAAGTCCGATTGACCTCAAATTTTGCGCACCAGTCATAAATAGCATAACGGAGCCATAAAATTTTTCAGAACTGGATTCCGACTCTGATATCAAAAAGTCAATTTTCCGGTCAAACTTCCAAACTTAAATTTCTATTTTTAGCCATTTCAAGCCTAATTTAGCTACGGACTTTTAAATAATTTGTCGGACACGCTCCCAAGTCCAAAATTACCATATAGAGCTATTGAAATCAACAAAACTCTATTCCGGGGTTATTTATACATAAGTCAATATCCGGTCGACTTTTTCAACTTAAATTTTTATTTTGGAGACTAAGTATCCGTTTGGACATAAGAAATTTTTTCCTTTTTTCCCAATAAATTTTTTTTTCGAAATCAGCGTTTGTTCATAAAATTTCCAATTTTCATTTGAATATGCATTTTGAAAATTTGAAAAATTCCAAAAAGCTGATTTTCAAAATTTTCACTCAAATCACTTACAAAACTTCAAAAACAATCTAAAATTATATTCATGTCCAAACACAGCTCTAAATGTCAAATACCATTTTCACTTGAAATTTTTTTCCCTTATTTTGAAATTTTACAATTCTTATGTCCAAACACCCACTAAGTGTCTCAATTTATTTTAAAACCTCACCGGACCTGAATTAACTATCCCGGCAAGTCACAATACAGCTATAAAGTATATAATGAGCAATAAATGGGAGAATAGGGTTACAACTCTTAAAACGACTGGTCAGATCGTTACACTATTCTCTTAATATCAGACTCATAGGTTTTGACTAATTATTCCGACTAGCTAAATGAAAATTCTTGGTTCCGATTCTTTGCAATGTGTAACACGAATTGTTATGTTCATGTAATGACACCTGTTGGACCAAAAAGGCACAATAATCGAGAATTTTCCATAGAAAAAGTGACACGCATGTCCTTTTACCGGCCAAAATACACAAGCATGACGACGTCATTATTATGATACTATCAGTTATAGGCATTGGGAAAAGAAGTCTCTTTGAGATGAAACAAAGGGGTCGTGATCGGTTGAAAAGGCAAAATGTAAACGATAGATACTTTCGTTTCTATTTAAATGAGTTAGTTTAACTCGACATAGAGTTTAAGAAAAAAAAAAAAAATTTAGTACTTATAATCTTAAAAACTTAAGGGGTAAAAGCTTTGTGGGGCCATAATATTTGTATGGTTATAAAAGATTCTCATTAAGGATAAAATGAATAGTTTAAAGTTGAATTATTTTCAATTTTAGAAATATATCATTTTTAACGGAATAATCAGGAACTTCTAAATTGAAACCGAGTAACATATAAGATGAGTAGAACAAGCATGACGAGAGAAAACTACATACAAACTAGTTTACCTACTAGTAGTAAGTTTTAAGCTACCAAGGGATACTGCAATCCTAACTAATTTTTCAACTTTTTGCCGCTATGATAAATAAGTGGCGGAACTAGAAATTTTATTAAGGGATGTCAATATATTAAAAAATAGATTTATTGAAAACTTTAGGAGAATCAACGTATAATAAATATACATAAAACATAAAAAATTTATCTAGTAATACAATGTAATTTTCCGGCGAAGAAGTGTCGGTTCACACCCCTTGGTTGAATACCTTCAACCAATTTGTGTCGTTTTATATTGCTTCGCCGGAATAACAATAAATGTAAATTTTATAAAAATTATAGATATTATTCACAAAACTGTCTGAATTATTAAACAACAATTACAAAAACAAAATCAAACTACTGAAGGAAAAATAGATGAAAGTAAATCTTTGGACCTTTGTTAGGGATAGATTTAGGTTCTCATGCCATCTTTTCCATGTAGATTCGATCATTATCATGATAAAGGGATTATCCATGCTAATAAACATTGTTATTTCCTTTAGGTCAACAGTGATGGGTAATATCAATAGCTACATATCGACACTATGAGAAACTACGAAACTCTATGACAACAATTTGAAAAATATTTTATTATTATTTTCCTAAAAAAAGATTAGTTTGAAATAGCTAACATTTTTAACATTATCAACCTTAAATCTTTAAAATTTTAGTAATCTGAAAATAATCGTGAGCTCTTGAGTATGATTTTTGTACAATTTTCTTAAATTTTCGTCTCTTGGCATCATAAAGTGGAATAATTCTAATGTCACCTAGAATATTATTATTCTAAGTGAAATAACAATTTCCTAAAATTATGAATCTTGTGAAAATGGAATTACTCGACTTATATAAATAATTTTACTAGGATGACATTCCTAAATATTAGGAGCTCCTATATAGTTCAAATAAGTAAAACATTTAATAGGCAAAACATTAGTTAATTTCAATGTCCTAACTATTAAAAAATATTAATTAAATAATAAATTTGTCAAATATAAAATTTATTTTTAAATGATAAAAAATCGATCAATTTTGCATTGAAGTTTTATAATAGTCTAGACTGATTGAAGAATACAAATTTTTTTTTTTTAAAAAGTGAAACATTATTTTACTATACATTTAGTAGTTTTCAACTTTAGTCCCACACTCTTTACCACATAATTAGAATAAATTAATGTAATTTATTCCAAATACTAAATGAAATAAATTTTTCTTCAAAAAATTACTCATTGATGTTCTTGTAACAACTAAATTTCGTTCCTGAAAAATAATAATTAAGACAAGAAATATAGCGACAAATATTATATTCAATTTCAAGTGATGGGGTTACAATCTCTAGAATATCTCGAATCTAAATAGATGTAATCCTCTTATTCTTTTCCTCACAAACGATGGCTCAAGAGCTTGAGAGCGTGATCTTGATCTTGACGGATTTTAGATTTGTGGTGCGTCACGAATAATTTGAAGGTCTTCATGAACCAGAATTTGTTGTTGGGTTATCACGAACGGAAGATTTGATGCCGCCCGCTTATGATATGCGTTCTCCTTTGGGATTTTACCATAGACGAAGATTGCAGATGTGGATCGAGACCTTGATGCTATTTTTCAGAGCTTCTTTAGCATTTCCTTCTATTTACTTCCATGTCTTAGCCTTCTCCTTTGATCCCTTTATCTAGGTGTGGGGTGGAGTAATCTCCAAGAAAACCCTAGTGGATCATTGGGCTTGAGGCTTATGGGCCGACCCATTTGATAGAAGACCAATTGACGGGATAGCCCAATAATATATTGGACTTTTATTTAAATCAATTCATTTTAGATTTAAATAATCGACCCGATTATACTATCCCATATGATGAAATCCAAATTACCTGTGGATTTAAATTTAATAAAAATCTATTTGTCTACAAATGACGTTTGCTTCAAGGTTTGTCGAAATGTAGGCTTGCCGAAATGAATGGCGAATTTAAAGTACCGTTGATGACGACAATATTTCCCCCATCATTTTGTAAGATACCGCATTGACAATTATTTACATGTTATATTTCCGAAGAGTGACTTGACTTCATCAATGATTGGAATTGGCAACTCTTTCACTTATTCAAAGTGAGCCAAAAACAACCCCTAATAGCAAGCTTGGCTCTTGTACCTTAATTCCCCTTCTCCAGTGAGAAAACAAATTTGGTGGCCTTTATTATGTATTATCAACTTAATTAAAGAATAACTAAGTTCATGTTGAACTAAGTCAAACCCATCCACCCGGACAAATTAAAATTTAAACCGTTAGATTTACGAGAAACCTTTGGTTTATTCACTTGAATTCCGGTTCAAAAGATATGCTTTACTTTAATGCGCTTGGAACATTTACTCAAAGAAAACTCTTACAACTTAGTGCTATTCCAATTTAGCTACTACAATAATATATTTTTCTTACTCGTTGTTTCCTCCTATGAATTGGAAAGACTCCAAATCAGCCAGCCTTAGTAACTTTTCTATGTCAAACATAGAAATTTAAAAAAAGGCATTCCCCACTTTCTCGTAAAAAATACTTGGGCCAGGAATAATTTTCCTTTTCTTCTTTGGTTTCCTAGTTTCAAACCTATTCATGTACAAATCGGACATGATATTTCCTTATTTGCACGTAAGTGACTTGAACACCAAGAATTTCCTTAATTTCTTCCTTGATGGTTCCTATAAATTGGCCACTTTCTTCTTGTATCGTTGTCATTGCAGCAATCCTACACTTTTGATGAAAGCAGCACTACCACCTTTTGGTTGGTCTTAGTAGGTACTTTTCAATAGTTGGCATTACGCAATCCCGTCGCTCGATTCTCCTGAGAGCAGACTAACGTTTTATTTTTTGCTGTAGCTGCTGCCAATAATTATTAGCTTTGCACGTCTATCGGAAAAAAAATCATATCTCGTCGTAGGAGCTTCCAAAACTCAATCCGTTTGATCCTTCAAAAAGTAGACACTTAGAGGCAAGACATGTTCAAAAATTGAGGTTAAATTCTCTTTGTACTATCCAATGTGAACTTCTTAACTTGGTTCCAAGTTCTGTCGCGTTTGATATTTCAGCTTTGCACATCTTCACCAAAAATATCATATTTTGGTGTAGGAGCATCAAAATCATGAGCGGTTCACGGCTATGGAAAATAAACTTCTGGAGCTACGACATAGGTAAAAATCATAATCAGAATATCCCGATATCTTCCCAGATATTTTCTCAAAATTAGGTAATATATTGTGACATGCTGCCCTTTTTAGTTTTGCTGGTTTTCATAGATTCTTCCCTTTTCTTTTCGCAGACTCTCAGAACAGCACATAAGACTGTGAATTCCATCAGCAAGGATGCATATTATCAACCACGATAAACCATACCCACACCTTGAGATTATTAGTGACAAGCAGAATCCGCGCGCCCAAATTCTCGCTTTAAAAGTTCATCCTTCGGTGATAGGTGCTTTCCCGCTGGCTAAAAAGCCGTTTGACGCCTCCCTTGATCTTGCAGAATGGTCGAATAGAGAGACGAAGGATGGATTGGACAAATTTTCAGGCAAAGCAACCAACGTGAAGGTCCTACTTTTGAAGTCCTCCACCCATCAGAAGGTCGCGTCTACTAGCCCTCCCTATCGTGATCACGATGGATGTCTTGCCACTTGGAGTGTTCGTCCTTCTGACTTTGGTGAAGTGAACTATATGTCCAAATATTAAGAGTTGGTAGAAGATGTTCTTGCCTGCAACAAGTTGACTCTGGATGGAATCAAGGTCTATGATGCCATCTTTGCTTCATTGTTCACATATGACTATAATGAGATTGTCCTCCGTGCCTTTTGTCAGCTTTGGCGTCCATCTACCAACACAATTTCTACCTATATTGGCGAACTCTCCATCTCCTTGTGTGACTTGCGAGCAATCAGAGGCCTTCCGGTGCATGGGTCCTTCTATAACGAAGTTATCCCCTCGGCTAAGGAGTTGACACAAGCGGACGATCAAGGAAAACCTTTCCTCCCAAGAAGTTATCTGCACCTATTCTCGGTGTTCTACAAACTCATGAAGGATGAAGGTATTCATTCGTGATTGGGTGGAGTTTTTGTTTCGAGGTCCGAGTAGGTATGTCAAGCCTCCACAATAGTCATCAATGAATCGTACTACAAGGCCAAAGTTGAATCATAATCCTTTTGGAAATATTGACGCGAGCTTCCTACC
This sequence comes from Nicotiana tomentosiformis, assembly GCF_000390325.3. NCBI lineage: Eukaryota > Viridiplantae > Streptophyta > Magnoliopsida > Solanales > Solanaceae > Nicotiana > Nicotiana tomentosiformis. The sequence goes on along the minus strand of NC_090815.1, from coordinate 121,575,691 downwards.
ACGAACTGATGAGGAGAATGCCCCCTTTATTGAGCTTGGCGTGGAGGAGTCACTTAGAGCTGAGACTTATTTGGCGGCTTTCCTTTCATGCTGGCTTTGCAAATTTGTGTTCCCCAACAAGAAGATCGATTACATTCGTGCTAATGTATTCAATTCACGAGTTTGATGGCTCATGGAGAGAAGTTTTCCTTGGCGGTTCTAGTCCTTGCAAGTATCTACCATGGCTTGAAGGAGGTCTCCACTTCTTAAGATTTTGGGCGCCTGCAAAGCACTCTTTTCTATTCATTATGTATATGGATGGATATGAGCATATTTTGACACCTACTATCTTGTTAAACATCAACAACGAGGTCCGCAAATGTGCAAGGTTTCTGGCGAGAGGGAATCGAATAATGCCCGTGAGCTGTTTCAACAAGTTAGTGCACGACAACTTCACCATTTGGCTATTCTACAAGGGAGGGAATTGCATCTTACCGATCGTGACGAACAATCGAATTCTTGGAGTGACATTTTTATAAGTCTTCGCTCAAGCTTCATCACTCTTAGGCATGATGGCATTCATATTGTAGAATCTTATAGCCTCCATAGGTTTAGTCGTCAATTCGGCTTTTGTCAAGATGTTCCTGGCAACCTCATAGAGCGACCTTATGACGGCTCATTGAAAATGCTAGTGCAATTCTGGGACTCATGTGTTCGTCTTTGAGGTTAGTTAAAGGTTATTGTCCCTACGCCTGTATCAGAAGATGGGCCTCTAATGACTCGTGATTATGCAGATTGGTGGTCAGCTCGTCGAGTGCACTCTTCCCGACAAAGTACTCACATCATTTTGAAAGTTTCAAGGAAATATGATATTCCTTTATCCTCCAAAGATGATCAACGTCAAAAGAACACTCACGAAGGGTCTTCTAAGTCAAAGCTAAGATCGAAAGATCCTTCGCCAAGCACCAAGGTCGTATCCAAGTCTACCCCTTCGACGGGCGGGGATGCCCATGTGGACAAATGAGCTAAACATATTTTGTTGACTTCCAAGACAACTACTGCCACTGTGAAGGTGACAAACAATCCTTACAAAAGGAAAGAGCCTCCTACTTTACCAAACAAAGATATTGCGAAGACAACCAACGTCGTGCCAACAAACGAGGAAATGACTCAAGCTTCTGCTTTGCCAATGAGATTGTGAATGTTAGTGCGACTTCCAGTTCGAACGAGAGTGATGTTATTCATGACATACATTGGAATCTTTCAAAGAAGAAGGCTAAGGACACGAGCCATAGTGAGTTTGCTGACTTGGATGCTCTTAGTATCGATACTGGATTTTTCTTAGACGGTGACCCTAGCTCAAAGATGATGTTGTCTGAACTGGAGAAACAAGTAAATATTATTTCCTTCAAATTTACTCCTTTTATTTTTTTTAAATCCAAAGTTATTATTTTTTTTTAATTGCAGTTGGGCATCCATGAGTTGTATGATGATGTACTTGGTGACAACATGGTGGAAGACTATGTTACAAGCCCGAATTCCCTCGGTGTGGCTGCAAAAAGTCCTCACACTTCATTTGATGGTGTTGAACATCATGCTGAAAATATTGCTCCCTTGACAGATTTGAGTCTACCCAAAGAGAGTCACACCTCGTTCTTCCGGAAGATGTTATGATTTCCAAGCCAGCCATGACGAGTAAGATGGAGGCTGCCGCAAGTCAAGCGAAATGTCAAAAAGCCTTCGAGCCTACTCCATGGCCGTTGCATCTTGATGCTTCAAACTTCAAACCACAAGAGACTATTTTTCGTATTAAACTTTCTTTTGTTAACATGATGTGGCGTACCTTGTGTGAATGGATCGAAGAGTTCTCTCTTGATTCCCTGGATAGCTTCACAAAGTTGGAGGAAAGTATTTCTTTGACTCTTGAGGAAATTAAGAAAGAAAATATTATTGATACTTATTCTTTAGAGGCTCTTGTTGAGGCTTTCTTCAAGACGTACGCAGATTACGATGCCTTAAGATCGTCCAAGATGACTAAATAATTTCACCAAGAGTCACTTTCTGATGCACGATGACGCCTTGATGATGTAAAACAGGAATATAAAAAAGTGAGCGAGTCTGTAGAGAAACTTCAAGCTAATCTTGCGAGTGTTGAACAACAACTAGCTGCCTTGGCCTCTAGAAAGAAGAAGATCGTCACGCTCTTGGATAAACAACAAGTGAAGTTAGCTAAAAGTCAAGAGAACATTGACATTACCGAAGGGGAGATTTATACCATTGAAGCCAATCATCCATTATCTGATGCTGAAGCAGAGAAATTATCCCTCCTAAAAGGGGCAGTTGAGACAAGCCACCAACAAATCCTTAGCTTCAATCCATTTCCATGATTTTAGAGTTTTTTTTTTTGCTTAGGATTCTCGACTTACGATTTTTATTTTTTATTTTTAACTAATATCATGTAATGGAGTACTTATTTCTTAGAGCAATAGAAGTATCTTTATTTTTAGTATGTGATATCTCTCTTTGAGACCTGGATTCCCTCCGCTACTCCCAATTATTTCTTTCTTAAATTTCAGCACATGTCTTGTGTGTTGGCTTTGTTGCTTCGCTCGCTCTTGTTAAAGAAAGTCATATCTTGAGCTAGGAGTGTCGGAATTACAATCCGTTTGCATCATTAGAAAGAAAACTCATAGACATGAAGAATTTATGAATTTCATAGCAGAACTCCTTTCGGGCTATCAACAGAAAATTCACAACATCGAATTAACTGCAGTGAACTTTCAGATTTGCGTACCTTCAGTGAAGATAATTATATCTTGAGCTAGGAGTATCTGAATTACAATCCGTTTGCTGTGTCAAAAAGTAGACTCAGAGATCTAAAACTTATATAAATTTCATGGTAGAACGTCTTTCGGACTATCAACAGAAAATTTCTGAACTCGACCTAACTGCAGTAAACTTTTAGATTCGCGTACTTTCAGTGAAAGAAATCGTATCTTGAGCTTGGTGTGTCGGAATTGCAATCCGTTTGTGCAGTTAGAAAGTAAACTCAGAGATTTGAAGTACCTATGAATTTCATAGATGAACTTGTTTTTTGGTCTACCAACAGAAAATTCGCGAAGTCGACACAACTGCAATGAACTTTCATATTCACATGCATATAGAAGTCTTTGCGGCATAAGACCTTCTGGATTAGTCAAAGTTCCAGATCATGTATTGCTTGACCCTTCAGAACCCAAATTAGAAATTTCACAGTTAGGCCACATGATGGGGGAACAATTCACATTGGATTCAACTATGTAAAGCTTTATGGTAGCATCATGTTTTGAAAAAATGAAGCGAACTTGGAAAGACATTCAAGACAAGATAGCGACAATCTTTCGCGTCAATTGCTTTTATGACTTAGATTATTCGTATAGGATGAAGTATAAATATTTTTATCCTTTTAGTCTCTTGACAATGATGTATCAGATCCTTGTAGCATTGAAGCAATGAAATGTCCAATTTGGCTCGACACAAATTGCCTTCTTTCTTTCTGCAATATGCGCCTATTTGAGTAATCAACATGATGCTTCAGCTCGAATTTTTATGATCATGTTACGTTGAAACATATTTGTTTTAAAGCTTATGCGACTGAATTTAGAATGAAACTCTAAACTGCCTACGTACCTCGGTGAAGAGGATCAAGTCATGACGTAGTTCAAAATAAGTGAGTTTTTAAAAACTTTTTTTAATTTTTTTATGTCCTAACTTTTTCCTAGGCTGCCTCTTTCGAGGTTTTCAACCTAGCGGATTTTGTTTTGCCTAGGCCGCTTCTTTCAAGGTTTTTAACCTAGTGAATTTTTTTATGTCCTAACTTTTCCCTAGGTCGCCCCTTTCGAGGTTTTCAACCTAGTAGACTCTTTTTTTTTGGGGTGCCGTTCACAATTTAGGCTCATGCAGGCCAGGAGCATAGAAACATGTAGTTTTGACTCGTGTGTTAAGGATCGTTTATTCTTCAAGGATAATACCTCTTCAAAACTTTCCCATTGATATGGCCAATTCTCATTCCATCTGCATCAACTAACTTGTAAGCTCCACTTGAATAGGCTTCTTGCACAACATATGGACCATCCCATTCTGAAGTAAATTTGCCCTCGGATTTGCGAGAGGTGATAATAGGTCTTCTAACTGCAAGAACTTGATCGCCAACTTGGAAGGACCTCAAGCGAACCTTTTTGTTGAAAGCGCGAGAAAGACGAGCTTAATAACATTCAAGACTTTGTTGGGCTTCTAGCCTTTTTTTCATCAAGGGACTCTAGTTCTTCAAGGCGCAGACGAGAGTTTTCTTCTTTAGTAAGACCTTCTTGGACAGTGAGTCACAAGAATGGTATTTGACGCTCAAGAGGAATAACTGCTTTGACTCCATAAATAAGAGAATAAGGAGTTGCTTGTGTCAGTGTGCGATGAGTCGTACGATATGCCCACAAAGCTTCCTCCATTCTGTCATGATAATCTCTTTTAGACTTGGAGGCGACCTTCTTTAACAAGTTGCAAAGTGTCTTGTTAAATGATTCGACTAGTCCATTTGCAGCAGCATAATATATTGACGAATTATGTTGCTTGAAGCCAAAAAGTTCACAGATCTTGGTCATCAATTTGTTATCGAACAGTTTGCCATTATCTATTATTATATAACTAGGAATGCCGAAACGATATATGATGTTCAATCAAATGAAGTTTGCAATATTCTCTTTCTTTATTTCCTTGGGAGCGATGGATTCGGCCCATTTTGGGAAGTAATAAGTTGTAGCCAAGATGTATAGATGTCCTCTAGAAGATTTTGGAAGTGGTCCAACCACATCTAATCTCCAAGCGTCAAATGGACAAGATGCAATAGTAGGGTGTAACATTTTAGGTGGTTGGTGTATAAAATTTGTGTGAAATTGGCAAGCCTTGCATCTTCGAGCATAATCTAAGCAATCTTTCACCATTGTCGGCCAGTAGTAACCCATCCTCTTAATGTGGAAGTGGAGCTTTAGCCCATATTGATGTGATCCACAAACTCCAGAGTGTGCCTTTTGCATAGCTTGAGTTGCTTCATCTTCTGCTAAACAACGGAAGAAAACTCCCTCAAATGATCTTCGATACAAAGTGTCTTTGTAGTAAAGGAAGCGAGGGGCACGCCGACCAATTTTGGTCTTTCTCCTTGGATATTCTGGTATCCCGTAACTAATTAGTCGATCGTGGTTTGTCGCCAATCAACCTTCTCAGCTCTAATGAAGGCTACCAAACGCCCGAGCTTACTTTTTTCATCCTCGTTCTCATCTAGTGGTACTATCCATTTTTGCAGATAATGATTTGTGTCTGGCCGGGCAGAGTCAATGTAGAAGCTAGAGCAGCTAAGGCGCCAGCTTTCTTATTTTCCTTCCTTGGCACATGTTGAAGAGTTACATTGCCAAGCCATCCAATCAATTTATGCGCATAATCATGATAAGGACACAATTCTGGCTTTTTGACCTCGTGGCTACCTAGCAATTGATTGATCACTAACTCAAAGTCTCCAAAAATATGTAATTGGAGTTGTCTCATATCAACAGCCATCTCACGCCCAAGTATGAGTGCTTGATATTCTGCAACGTTGTTTGTGCAATGTTGTGTTAAGGTGAAGGAATATGGCAAGACTTCTCCTTGAGAAGTGACAAACACAACACCTGCACCAGCTCTTTCACGATGTGTGGCACCATCAAATTATATTTTTATCACGACCCAAAATACTAACCTGTCGTGGCGCCTATCTCAATACTAGGCAAGCCGACAACATCAATAATCCATAATTTCTTTTAAATACTGAAAATATAATAATTAAGTTTTAGAGAAAATACCACAAATACTGGATATAAATACACTCCCAAAATCCGGTGTCACTGAGTACATGGGCATCTATACATTACAAGTGTGTAAAATACGGTCTATAATAATCTGAGACCAAATACAATAAACAAAAGGATAGGGAATGACAGACAAGGTCTGCGAAACATGACAACTACCTATGAATCTCCAAAAAATCTACTGTGTGAAAGAATCAACAGCCACTGTGTCCGGGATCACCTGGATCTGCACACGAAGTGCAGGGTGTAGTATGAGTACAACCAACTCAGCAAGTAACAATAAAAAATAAAGAATTGAAAGTAGTGACGAGCTTCACAGCTAAGTCCAAATACAGTACATTCCAACATGAAAAGGTAGGCATGCTTTCAAGTTCAACATTTATAACTCCACAGCAATTTCATATCAAATTTTGATTGAAACATAAATAATATCTTTTAGAGTTTTCCAAAACATTGATATATGACAGCTGAAATGCAGTAATAATGGAATAAATGCATCATCTCAGAGTAACAGTCACCCAGTCCTCCCATTCACTCCAAGCTCACAGTCACTCTTTCCTCTCAGTCACTCATTCCTCTCAATCACTCAGCACCCGACACTCGGAACTCGTACTCTGTAGGTACCTACGCTCACTGGGGTGTGTACAGACTCCGAAGGGGCTCCTTCAGCCCAAGCGCTATAACAAGCCAATCATGGCATAAATCAATAAAATATGATGTGGCGTGCAGCCCGATCCCATAAATATCCTCACAATTAGGCCCTCGGCCTCACTCAGTTATCAACCTCTCCAGTCTCTCGGGCTCTCCGAAATCATAATAAGCAGCCTAACAACAGTGATATGATGCATCAATAATGAAGAAGAGACACTGAGATATAATATGCAAGTAAAATCGTGACTGAGTACAAAATAGTAATTTAATAGATAATTTAACATGTACACGACCTCTGTGGGTCCCAACAGTGTCAACACATGGTTTAAACATGATTTATAGTTCAATTTCCCTAATACGTGGAAATATGTACGGTAACAACAATTTATTCAACTACACAGATCCATGGAATTGACCAAGTAACAATTACAACGGTGCACGCCCACACGCCCGTCACGTAGCATGCGCGTCACCTCAAACCCAATCACATAACACATAATCCAGGGTTTCATACCCTCAGGACCAAATTTAGAACTGTTACTTACCTCAAACCGTGTAATTCTTTATTCCGCTATGCCCTTTCCACGAGAATTGGTCTCCGAAAGCCTCGTATCTAGCCACAATTAATCGATTCAATCAATACTAATTATTGTAATTAATTTCATAAGAAAATACTAATTTTTCCAATAAAATCCAAAATTTAACTCAAATATTGTCTGTGGGCCCCATGTCTCCGAACCCGACAAAAGTTACAAAATATGAATGCCCATCCAACCGCGAGTCCAACCATACAAATTTTAAAACATTCCGACATCAACTCGACTCTCAAATCTTCAATTAAAGTCTTTGAAGATTTCAACCATTTTCAACCCAATCCTTACCCATTTGAACTGAAAAATCTTTTCACAAACCTTATTCGTATGTGTATGTATAAATAATACTCTCACACCCAAGAATCATACTCCCAATCACCCATCTTTACCCAAACTCGAAATTGAAGACTAGTGTTAGAAATTCTTACCTCTTTGAAGCCCTAGCAAGATCCTTGTGAAATCTTCAAACCTTGAACAAGAATTGATGGACAAATGAGTAGGTCTTCACTTTCTCTCTCTAAGATGCTCTCACATCTCTCTAAAATATCAAATGAAACCATTCAAAATGATCCCCAATAGCGTTTTATAAGAATGGGGTCGGGTTTATAAAACCAGAAAAATGAAGCCTCGAAACACACTCTGCGATAGCATATGCGACCGCATAATGCTCTTGCAGCCCGCATAATGGGACACAAAAATGGCCTCCGGAACTGGGCAACACTGCCTCAGTCTGTGGTCATTATGCGGTCCGCAGACCTATTCTACGGTCGCATAATTCACCGCAGAACTGATATGCGGTCGCATAATGCGCCACTAACTTTCCTACACACTTGCCCCACTCCTGATTCACTCTGCGGCCATTATGCGATCTGCAGAGTGATTCTGTAACCGTATAGTGGGCCACAGAAATGACTTTTTTCGACAAAAGTTCCTTAGCAAAAATTCTCCGTGGTCGTAACATATAAGTCTACATCCGGTCAACCTTTTCAACTTAAGTTATAAACCTTGGAACTAAGTATTTCAAATCATTCCAAAACCTTACCGGACCCGAACCAATTACCCCGGCAAGTCAAATAACAACAATAAATCATAATTTGAGCAGTAAATAGGGGAACGAGGTTGTAATACTCAAAATAAACGGTCGGGTCGTTACAATTTTCCATGGTGGTTGCACTTCGATGACCATTGCATCCTCATCATGTAGTTCATCAGTCAACTCCCAATCATCAGACATTGGATTATCTGTCAATACCAAAGCTTGTCTTTTCATAGCTTTTTATGGGATGTACACAATCTCGAATTGTTGAAATTTGAGGTACCACCTTGCTAATCAATCTTTGAGTACGGGTTTTGACATAACAAACTTGATCGGGTATGCCCTTGAGATGAGACGGATGACATGAGCTTGAAAGTAGTGCTTCAGCTTTTAAATTGCGAAAACCAATGCCAGACATAACTTTTCGATCAGCGAATACTTCAGCTCATTTGGGGTCATCATCCTACTCAAGTAGTAGAGGGAATTTTCTTTACTTTTACCATTTTCTTGGGCCAAGAGGGCTCCAACTGACCTTTCTTGGGCTGCAATATATAGAATTAATGACTTTCCTGGTATAGGGGCTACCAGAACCGGAGGTTTCATCAAGTAGGATTTGATGCGTTGGAATGCGTTGCTACAAGCTTGGTCCCATTCAAAAGGTACACCCTTCTTCATGAGACGGCTAAAAGGTTAGCACTTCCCTGCTAGATTTGAGATGAATCTTCTAAGGTACTCCAATTTTCCTTGTAGACTTTTTAGCTCATGTACATTTCTGGGCTTGGGCATCTTCAAGATTGTATCAACTTTGATTTTATCTATCTCAATCCCTCGATGTCGAACAATGAAGCCAAAGAATTTTCCAGAAGTAACTCTAAAGGCATATTTCAATGGGTTCATTCTAAGTTGATATCTCCGGAGTCGTTCGAACACCATTCTTAAGTCTTTCAAGTGGTCTCCTCCCTTTCTTGATTTCACCACTAAATAATCTACATAGAATTCTACATTCTTGTGGAGGATGTCATCAAAGATATTCTGCATTGCCCTTTGATATATGGCACCGACATTCTTCAATCCAAAAGGCATTACTTTGTAGCAATAAATGCCTTTAGGAGTGCAAAATGCAGTAAGCTCTTCATATTTTGGTGCCATACGTATTTGATTGTAGCCAGATGATCCATCCATGAAAGACATCGCCTCATATCCGGTGGTGGCATCAATCATAATCTTTGGGATGGGGAGCGAAAATTCGTCCTTAGGGCATGCATTTTTGAGGTCTCTAAAATTGACACAAAATCAAATTTGGCCATTCTTCTTCTTCACAGTAACAATGCTTGATATCCATGTAGGATGTTTAACCTCCCGAATGAAACTAGCTTCGATGAGTTTATTGACCTCGGCTTCGATTGATGCGATCAGTTATGGCCTGAAGTGTATTTGGGCTTGATTAACAGGACGAGATCCATTCTTGACCGTGACATGATGTACTACTACTTTAGGATCTAAACCGGGTATCTCTTTGTAGCTCCAAGCAAAGACATCTTCATATTCTTTGAGTAGCTCCACATAAGTATTTTCTTCATCTGCGGTTAGTAGGGCACTTACATAGGTGGGTCTGGAGTCTTGTGCAGTGCCAAGATTAACTTCTTTCAATGCATCAACTATCATTTTAATTCCTTCTTCTAGTTTTGGAGCAGCGTCCTCGACATCTTCGTCTTCTTGGGGATCACCATCATTAAAATATATATGGCCACACCAAGAGGCATCTACCAAATTTTCGTCGACCTTCTTAGAAATGAAGTGTATTTCTTATCATTTGCAGTAATGTGATATGAAGATCCTACACTTTCTTTATCTTCATCACGCTCTCTAATTTGGACCACTATGCGAGTCTTCACTTTGAGTACCTCTTCGCATGAAACCAAAAGTTCTGATTGTCGTGTCATTCTGGAAGGGATAAGGCTTTGACACTCTTTGGAGATACTTTGGACTCTAGATGGCAAAGGTCTTCTTATTTTTTCATAATTTCTTTGGGATTTATTCTTCTTCTTTTTCAATGGCCCCAACCTCTCAAATACAGAAGTTCTTTTAGTTGGTTCTCCAAGTCGATCAAAGACAGAAGGCCTTTTATTAGGATCAATGGGTTCATCTTCCATCGTGATATAGTAACTACTTGCTCTTCTAATAGAGATGCGAACTGTTGGGGCTTGTTTGTAACCCAGACCCTCACGTGATTTCTTCACAACATGCTCCTTATCCTTTATCGTGTTTGCTTTTCTAGTAGCTTCAGGTGGGAGCTTCCCTAGCTTAGATGGTTCGATGGGATCATATCCAGCCTTTACGAACAACATGTAAGCATTCGGAAAAAACCTTCATTTGTGCGTTTCGTGGGGGAGTGCCTTATTTTGAGGCATTTTAGGGGCCTCAAACATTTCCAGTAGCTTTGAAGGTAACTTTATGGAATCAATCTGCTTGATAGGAAGGGTTAATTCTCTTAGTGCATCTTTTTGGAGGCTTGATGATTCTCCTTCATCTTTCTTCACTTTTGGGACGTAACGAAATAAAGGAGCTATTTTCTTGCCTGCAGTTGCAACATTCATTTTGTGAGCTTTCGAAACTTGGTATGCTTCTATTATAACTTTATCTTCACAAGAAGCTACTTAATCCCTTTTGGACACGATATTATCACTTTTGGCCTTCATGATGTCATCAACGTTTACTCCCTTCACGATGTCATTCTTCAAGTAGAACTTTGCATCAACGAAGTATGCCTTGGCTTCAGTGAACAGCTTGTCGTCAGCAACTATCTTCTTTTCGACTCCATCTTTATTATATTTCAAACATTGGTAGTAAGTTGATGGGACAACTTTGTTCTCGGGTATCCACGGCTTGCCAACAAACAAATTGTATGAAGTCTTTGCATCAATCATATGTATCCATGCAGTTGATTGTATATCTCCCATAGTGATTTCCAGTTTGATAGCTCCTATGGCCCTTTGTCCCCCTTGATTGAATCCTTGAATCATTAGTCGGCTTTCAGAAAGTTCTTCAGTTGAGATGTCGAGTTCTTTCATTATGCGAATAGGAAGAATGTTAACTGCAGATCCGTCATCTATCAAGATTTTGTTTATCCTTTACTCGAGCACATAACCCACCATAAACAAAGGGCGATTGTGTGGTGTCTCACCAAGTAGGAGATGGTGTTCAGTGAAGGTGATTTTTGCATTACATATATCCGCTTTTTGGAAGGAGGACTCAATAAGACTATTAGACAGTGATAGATATGGTGTTGATGTGACTTCGTTCTTTTCCTCTTCTTCTTTATCAGCATTACTACACAAGGCCTTGTCATCATCGTCAGAAATCCTGATGCGAAACCAACTCGGCAAGAATTCTTCCAAAGTCACCGGGTGGCATGGCTTTTGGTGATGGTGTGTCTCTATCTCCACCTTCTTTGGATTCTTAACCATTTGTTGCTTCTTTGGTCTTCTTACCACCTTATTCCCCGTAGGTTGCTTTGTTGATCCTTTTTGCAAACTTAATTTATGGCGCCTTCGACGAGTTACCACGGTCCAACCTTCTTCATCAAGTTGGTCAACTCGGACTTTGTCATCCTCCAATAATTCTTCATCATTATTCCCTTCACTGGTGCATATCTCAATTGGATCAAATGAGCCAAAGACAATGGACACATGGTTTGTGCTCGCCTTTTCGTCTTCAATCTTGATCTTATTTTGATGGGCCAAATCCATAACTTTGTCCTTTAAGACAAAGCACTTCTCAAGAGGGTGACTTACAAGCCGATGGTATTTGTAGTAATTCGGGTCATTGCTTTTTCTAGCTTCATCTGGCCGCTTCATTTCTAGCAGCTCAATAAGCTTAAGCTCGAGGAGTTCTTCAAATATTGCAGGCACATTAGAGTCTAGAAATGAGTACTCCTTTTCTTGCATCTCTTTGAGAGTCAACTTCTGATTTGCATTGTCTTGAGAAGAAGTTGTTTTCATACTCTGTTTCTTGCTCACCTTGGTAGTAAACTTCAAAGGAGAGGCATTGGCGTTCATGGATTCCTTGCTTTCATTCTTGGGTACAAACTTGATCCATTTCTTGACTTCTTGCTTATCTCTTCCCTTGCGAGGTTGGTAGATGGAAAGCCCTTCATTTTCCATAGCATCTATGCTCAACTCCATAACATGAGCACGGGTGGAAAGTTCTTCAAATGTCCTAGGCTTAATTCCTTGCAAGATGTAATGAAGTCCCCAATGCATTCCTTGGATGCACATCTCTATGCCAGAAGCTTCGCTTAGTCTATCTTTGCAATTAATGCTTGCATTCCTCCATCGGTTGATAAAGTCAATAACTAGTTCATCTTTTCATTGGCAAGTGTTCGTAAGTTCCAGCATGCTCATAGTACGCCTCGTGCTATAAAAGCGATTGAGAAACTCTTGCTCCAATTGGTCCCAACTATCAATGGTTCCAGCCTCGAGGTCGGTGTACAAATCAAAAGAATTCCCGTTAGTGACCGGACGAACTGCTTGACAAGGTAATCTCTATAAGTCCCTGCATTGTTGCTTGTCTCAACAAAGTGCACGACATGTTGCTTTGGATTTACCTTGCCATCGAACTGCTGAAATTTGGGAGGTTGATATCCGGCAGGCCTCTTCAAGCTATCGATTCTTGCAGTATACAGCTTTGCGTACGTGAGAGAAGACTTTGAAGCGACCTCACACTTATATTTAATAGTTCTCACAATGAATTCCTTCAATTGTTAGATAGTAATTGATCTTTCGGAGGAGACATGAATTTTTTGGCGGATGACACTTGTTTTGTTGGAGGATCAGCCTTTTCGTGGACTTCAGCGAGCTTTCTAGGTGCATGACTTGATTCTATATCCATCATGCTTTCAACTATGCCTGCCAATTTTGCGATACGGACATCTTGATCTTGAGCATACATTGTTAAGCCATCAATCGCCTTTGTCAGATTTGCGAGTTGTTCCTCCATTGTCGAAGTGTTAGTCATCATGGCCTCCATGATTATTGCAGATGATGAAGAATAACCGAGACCTTACCATGGATTTAACTCAGTTTGGAACATGTCATGTGGCGAGATTGGCGTAGATACAACGCTTAAAACTTCATCATCAGGTTGGGTAAGCTGACTTTTAGTATTATATAAAGTAAGTTGAGCAAGAGCTTACTCCACAACTTCTGCAATATTATCTTATGTCTATGATTTGCTAGCAGAGGACCTTTGTTTTCCGGATGATGAAGATCCCAAAGCAAGCATTGGTACAAACAACACTTGGAGTGCTTGTTGTCCCAAGACGTTCGCCTTGCTTCGGGTTATTGTCCCAAGACTCCCCATAGTAGCGTTCAGGATACTTTCAACGACAGAAGAAAACTTGAAGTCAGCAACTTTTGAGTCGATCTTCTTTAAAGCCATCTTAGCTATCTTGAATGTTGAGAGTTGGGAAGAGATAAAAGGTAGAGATGGTCCCATTGGGCGTGCCAAAATTTATAACAACTAAATTTCGTTCCTGAAAAATAATAATCAAGACAAGAAATATAGCGACAAATATTATATTCAATTTCAAGTGATGAGATTACAATCTCTAGAATATCTCGAATCTAAATAAATGTAGTCCTCTGATTCTTCTCCTCACGAACGATGGTTCAAGAGCTTGATCTTGAACTTGACGGATTTTAAATTGTGGTGCTTCACAAACAATTTGAAGGTCTTCACGAACCAAGATTTGTTGTTGGGTTATCACGAACGGAAGATTTGATGTCGTCCGCTTATGATTTGTGTTTGCCTTTGGGATTTGACCACAGACAAAGATTGCAGATGTGGATGGAGACCTTGATGCTATTCTTCAGAGTTTCTTTAGCCTTTCCTTCTGCTTACTTGCCTGTCTTAGCCTTCTCCTGATCCCTTTATATAGGTGGGGCGGAATAATCTCTAAGAAAACCTTAGTGGATCATTGGGCTTGAGGCTTATGGGCCGACCCATTTGATAGAAGACCAATTGACGGGCTAGCCTACTAATACATTGGACTTTTATTTAAATTAATTCATTTTAGATTTAAATAATCGACCCGATTATACTAGCCCATAGTATTATTTGGACTAATATGTATTTAATATATGATGAAATCCAAATTACTTGTGAATTTAAATTTAATAAAATTTTATTTGTCTACAGTTCTCTTTACCACATAATTAGAATAAATTAATGTAATTTATTGCAAATACCAAATGAAGTAAATTATACTTCAAAAAATTACTTATTGATGTTAAAAAATTATTTTATTGACCATGAATACAATTTGAGTACCATTAGGATATCACTTTTCAATTGCCATGTATAACCTACTTCAGACGAGCATCTATAAATTTTGTACTAATGTTCCAAATTGACTTTTTAAAATATTTATTTAAGGTAAACTTTTAATTGATTTTAAAGTCCTAAACTTTAGGTACCTAGTTTAAATAAAGAAAGATATAATAACCAAATTTCGATGAATTTCTAGGTCTTAAATATTGGGAAAAGAATTAAATGACTATTTTATCTAGTGTGAACTCTATTTTTAAAGGGTAAAAAAGGCGAACGACATTTTGTTGAGGGGTTTCGTGCTTTTAATATAGTATTAGTCTTAGGGTACGTGCTTTGCATGTGTACCCTATATAAGTGAATATATGATCTTAAAAAATTAAGTAATTATTATTAAATAATGTGTTTGAGCTATTGAACAAAAATTAAAAGAAAATATAAGTTCCTAAAATTGATAAATGTTGATCCAATTTATCTAGTTCAATAAATAAAGAATACTGCCCTGTAAAATTTCTTATATACTTTATTATGAATTTCGATGACCTACGTAGGAATTAGGGGTGGCAAGTGGGCCGGGATGGGCCCTAAACGGGCCTAACGGGCTGATCTCGTGGGCTGCGGTCCCGGGCCTTAAATTAACGGGCTAAACGGTCTAGGGCCAAGCGTGCTTATTGTAGGAACCGGTCCCACGAACTCATGCTCCTGGGCTAAATGGGCAAGGCCCGCGGTTCCAACGGGCTAAATGGGCCCAACGACTAAGCAGTAATTTCTTTTAAAATATTAAATAAAAATTAGAGACAAAAAGATGTTAAAAAAATATCTACGATAATGCCTTGTAAATTTATTATAAAATTATGACCTAATTTTTTAATTCAAATTTAAAGACAAAACTATTATAAAAAGATATTCAAAGTAATGCCTTGTAATTTTATTATAGCAATAAAAAATATGGCAATATCTTTCTTGGTCTTCTTCCCCCCTATGAAATGAACACAACAAGGTGCTAATACCACCATTGAGAAGAAAAAGGAACTAATCAAGATGTGCCAAAATACAAGTTACATAATACATACCAAATTTTGGGACTATGAGGCGGTTCTTCGGGAGTACCCCCTGTCGCATATTTACTTTTGGGATTACGAGGCGGTTCCTCGGGAGTACCCCCTGCTGCATATTTACTTTTGGAACTACGAGGAGGTTCTTCGGGAGTACCCCTTGTTGCATATTTACTTTTGGGACTACCAGGCGGTACTTCAGGAGCTCCCCTGTTGTGTATTTACTTTTGGTACTATGAGGCGGTACCTCGGAAGCACCCCTGTTGTTTACCTCTATTTTTTGTGTTGTTATATTTGTGTAAATTCTCATTTTTCACTTCTCAGTTATTTCTTTATATATTATTATATCTTCCGCCTTATTTCTTATTATTTCCAGTAGGGCCTTGGCATAACCTCGTCACTACTCTACCGAAGTTAGGCTTGGCACTTACTGGGTACCGTTGTGGTGTACTTATGCTACTCTTCTACATATCATTTTGTGCAGATCCAGGTTCTTCCTACCAGGCCAGATACCAGTGAGATAGCTTGTGCATGAAGACTTCAAGGTACATCTGTCTGCGTCCGCAGACCTCAGAGTCCCCCTCTATCCTTATTATATTATTTTCTTATTCTCTTTAGACTCTGATGTATGGAGACACATAATATTTCTCTTAGAAGCTTGGGACTTATTTCTACTGGGTTTAGAGGGTTGTAATTATTTTGAACCGCAGATTGTATTTATTTCAAATGTTGAGGTTTGAGTTTCAGTTTTATATTCTGTTATTCCGTAAATTGTTAGCCTTACCTAGTCTTAGAGACTAGGTGCCATCACGACATCCTACAGAGGAAAATTGGGGTCATGACATAAGTGTTCTACACTTGGTTTTGATTTTATTTCATGAATCTATCTTTATTTTTTGGCAATTGGTTGATGAATTCTAAATAGAAAATTGGGGGTTTTTTATCCTAAAGTTTCATAGAGTGAGTTTTTGAGTTTTGAACGTCGATTCAGAGTCGAATTTGAGTGAAACTAGTATGGTTGGACTCGAAATTGAATGGATTGTCAGATTTTGTGAGTTTTGTCAGGTTCCGAGGTGCGGGGTCGGTTTTTATATTTTGGTCGATTTTGGGCTTTTGATTAAAGATTCGATCTTTATCGATTGGGTTTGTTTCCTTTGGCATTAATTGATGAATTTTAGTTGCTTTTGACTAGTTTCAAGCCGTTTGTAGGTCGGTATGCGTGGCATGGCATTTTTGTAGCATCGCTTGGCTTGCTCGGTATTGGATTTGGCTTGTTCGAGGTACGTAATACTTCTAAACTTGGAGCTAAGGGTATGAATCCTGATTTTACATGTTATGTGTTTTGGTATTCAGGTGACGCACATGCTAGGTGTCGGGCGTGTGGGCGTGCACCGAGTGAATTGTGACTCCGTTATTTCTATGGTACTGTGTAGTTACCTGATCTTATCTGTAACCATGAAATCTCTACATACTAGAGCTTTTGAGCTGTGATTCATGTTAGAAACCATGTCTAGGCTATATGCTTATCCTGTTGGGACCCACTGAGGTCAGTTCTGCTGTTGAGTTATTTGCTTAACTTGCAATTGCATAGTCAGTCATGCATATTCATTTGCATATCATATCTCAGTCTCTGTTACCATTTATTGATGCATCATATCATCATTTTGGGCTGATTTCATGACATTGTAAGCTTGAGAGATTGGAGAGATTGATGACTGAGTGAGGTTGAGGGTCTGATGGTGAGGATATTGATTTATGATGGGATCGGGCTGCATGCCACAGCATATTTTATTAATTTATGCCATGATTGGCTTGTTATAGCGCTTGGGCTGAAGGAGCCCCTCTGAAGTCTCTACACACCCCAAGTGAGCACATGTACCTACTAAGTGCGAGTGCCGAGTGATTGGGAGGATTGAGTGACTGTGAAGAATGAGTGATTGTGAGGACTGAATAACTAGGAGGACTGAGTGAATTGATACTCTCGGAGTATGGATATGGTTTTATCACTGAGTTGCATCACATTCGATATGGACACTTGACATACATGCATAGAGATGCATTTTTCTCATGTTGTACGGTATCACGTCATTCATGACTTCTCATATGAATTGACATATAGGCGTAGAGATGTATTTTCCTCGCGCTATTTGATAATGATACATCTTGTCTGTTGTTGAAAAGTTTTGGGAAAAATCACAGTTTTCCAAACCTACTCATATTTTGGTGATTTCGGTAAAAGAATTTAGGATTTCACTGATACACTTGAAAAGCATGCCTATTTTTCCGAAACTATGAACGAGTAGAGCATCTTATATCTGAGTATGTTTCCTGTACTATTATTATTAAGTTGTTATGAACTGTTGTTGGCAATTAGTGTTGGACTCCGACCTCTGTTCCAGTTCGTCACTACTTTCAATCTAAAATTAGGTTTGTTACTTGTTGAGTACATGTAGTCAGTTGTACTCATACTACACTTATGCACATTGCATGGAGATATTCGATGCTGATGTTGCTGTGTTCGACAGGAGCTGGATTTGAAGATGTACCTGCGTTCCGGTTGTAGCTGCCTCTTGTTCGTGGTAGCCTTAGATTATTAAAAATCTGTTGATGTATATTTCAAACAGATGATGTACTTTATTTTATATCAACTTTGTAAACTCTAAATCTTAGAAGCTCATGATTTGTACTACCAGTCATTGGGAAATTTTTGTATAAAAGCGATGTATTATCATTTCTTATCTCAATAAATCTCATTAAATTGGATAGTTGTTAATTAGCTTACCTGACGGGTTGGGTTAGGTGCCATCACGACTAGGTGGATTTTGGGTCGTGAGAACGATATTTCGCTAAGGGCCTTCATGCTTTTAATGTAGTATATATATAGATAGATAGATAGATAGATAGATATAGATTTATTAAAGATACACTTTTACTGCTCGACTGACTTTGAAGATAAGAGGGAACCGAGTTCAATTATTTATCTCTCTTTGACATGGCTCGGCTATGTTTTCTTTAGGATGAGCTTGTGGAGGGGATGCTTAAAAGTAGTTTATATACCCTCCTTCCTCTAAAATCGTGACTTGACACGGTTGTAAAAAAGTAAAGTCGATTTTTTAAAATATCATAATTTCGAGAAAAAAGGTTATCTCGAAGACATATCTAGATATTTCTAAAGTTTTATTGATATAGATAGAGAATGGACGTTTTTGTTCCCATGTATAGATATAGTGAGTGTGCGTGCGGGGTGTAGGTATACCACTTACGAGAAAGAACCGCAAGTCAATAAAGTAGTTAACCAAACACAAGTAAGAAGTTCGTGAGTCCTTCCTCTGATGCCTCCCGTTCATTCTTCTTCATTTCATCATTTTATTGTGTTGTTCTATTCAGAGGTCTCAAGCCCTTCTTAGAAAGCCCAATGTTGATTTTGCTTCAACTACTAAAACACAAGGAAATTTGCAGCACAGTATTATTAAAAGGCAAAAATGAGCAGAAACACATTTTCTCTAAAGAGATTTTAGTAGCCCGGAACATGATTTTGAAAAGGGCAAAGGTCCAAATATGCCCTTATACTATACGAAATTGAGCACATTTGCCCTTCATTAATATTTTAGCTCAAATATGCCCTTACCGTCACATAATTGGTCCATATATGCCCTTAGAATTACACAGTTGGCCCATATATACCCTTTTTGAAATGGAATTCGCCCAAACTAATTAGCTCTTTCTTTAATTGTATTAAAATGTATTACAAACACTATTTCCTTTTTATTAGTACTTTTTTTTCTTTACCTTTCTCTCTTCTTTCATCTTTTTTCTTTTTTTCTCTTTTTTTTCTTTTTCTTTCTCCCTTATCCGATTTCCTCCATTACTGATGTCTTCTCCATTTTCATCACCAATTTCACTTGACAAAATTCATAAATTCTAATTACTAAGAAAATTCTCCCATAAGGTAATCAAATTTTAATTTCACTAGCCCTCTAAATAAATAAAATTAAATTATTTCAAAAATTATGGTTTAAAATTTAAAATAATAAAAACATCTCAACATTTAATAATACTCAAAAGACCAAAATATTTAAATTATTTCCAGAAAGATAATTTAATGATTAAAAGCCTAGAGTTCAAGTTGTAGTATTATAAATTTGAGTTGTTAGTCTTTTTTCAGCTGGACATTTTTAATTTTTTTTATTAACTATGTAAATTAGGGGTGTACATGGAACGGGTTTGTTCGATTTTTTTATCAAAATCAAACCAAACCAATTATATCGGTTTGGATTGTTCGATTTTGTTGGATTTTTGGATTTTTTGTTACATAAATATTATTTCAATCTTACTTTGTTAAATTTTTTAGAACTAAATATATGTTCGGTAAAAATTAAAAAATTAAAAAATATATGATCTATAAAAATATTCTTATGGGAGATTTTTTTTAGTAGTTGGAATTTATGAAGTGAAATTGGTGATGAAAATGGAGAAGACATCAGTAATGGAGGAAATCGGATAAGGGAGAAAGAAAAAGGAAAAAAAAAGAGAAGAAAAGAAAAAAGATGAAAGAAAAGAAAAAGGTAAAGAAAAAAAGTACTAATAAAAAGGAAATAGTGTTTGTAATACACTTTAATACAATTAACGAAAGAGCTAATTAGTTTGGGTGAATTCTGTTTCGAAAAGGGCATATATGGGCCAACTGTGTAACTCTAAGGGCATATATGGACCAACTATGTGACGGTAAGGGCATATTTGACTTAAAGTATTAACGAAGGACAAATGTGCTCAATTTCATATAGTATAAGGGCATATTTGGACCTTTTCCGTTTTGAAAATATTCTACATGAATGGCTGAGGTTATATTTACCTTAAAGTTTTCTGTCAACTGAGATATTTGGTGAAGCTTGTAAGCGTTAATATAATTCAGATTAAAAAAATACTCCATGTTTCTTTCGGCTCCAGGATTAAATTGGAATTAAAAAAAAAATCTAGTTTTGATAACTATTCGACATGTTTTTTATTAATCGATTGTCTTTTGGAATCCAAATTAAAAAAAGATAAGATAAGAACATTTATATACATAAGTATTCAGGCACAAATATTATATCGTATACAAAACAATTGGGTATATTACAGATATTACGTAACTTTCATCGGGAATCATATCAAACGTTTGTATTAAACATAGTTTATATATAACCCGATCCCAAATATCATTTCTATATCTTTTGCGGATATATATATATATATATATATATATATATATATATATATATATATATATATTAAAGATACACTTTTGCTGCTCGACTGACTTTGAAGATAAGAGGGAACCGAGTTCAATTATTTATCTCTCTTTGACATGGCTCGGCTATGTTTTCTTTAGGATGAGCTTGTGGAGGGGATGCTTAAAAGTAGTTTATATACCCTCCTTCCTCTAAAATCGTGACTTGACACGGTTGTGAAAAAGTAAAGTCGATTTTTTATAACATCATAATTTCGAGGGAAAAAGGTTATCTCGAAGACATATCCAGATATTTCTAAAATTTTATTGAAAGATAAGGTTAATTATATTTTTTCATGTGTGTAGAACAACATCTAGAATGACCATATATCTCGAGGCATAAACAAGCGTAGATAATTAATCTGAAAGCAATTAAAATGTTGAAGATAGTTTATATCATGATTTGGCTATTAGAACAGAAGTTACATAGAAAACATGGAACATATAGACAGTTACATAGTAGTACATATATTATATACAACCAAAAAAAAATAAAAAAATACAATTAGAAGTGTGTATGGCCGAAATCGAGCTCGACTACAACTTGGTAGATTAGGCTTGGAACGTGGAGACCACGGACTAGAGATCGACCTCGAGTCTCACCGAGCTAGAACCCGAGGTCAAGAGACCTGCCTTTGAGGAACGTTGAGTCTAGCGTCGACCTTAGCCTAGATCGAACTCAGAAATAACTAACAGAAGACCGAAATATCCGCGACCGAGCGGATATTACGGCGGGAATCTCGGCGTATATCGGCAAGGAGCCGGCAACTAGCAAATTAAGAGATTTTTTATCGCTTATTTCAATTTTAATCTAATTTCTCATTTTGGATCAAGTTAGATCACGTATCCTTAAAATCACGTACAAATTCAATTGTTATCCGATTTTGAGGAGAAACAGTTTGGCGCCCACCGTGGGGCTAAGGATAATAATTGTTATTTGATATAAATTTCCATAACACACACCGCTTTACACTTTCTCTTTGAAGTATCTTTAATTCCAAGCTAAAATACAAAATATCAAATTCTCAATCAGCACCCCTATATGTTAACAACGAGTTCGGTGATCAAGATAAAAATAACAACATAGCGCCATGTAACGAGGTACCACCTACTGATCCTGTTGGAATTCCGATCGCAGATCCGATTGATGCTAATTCACATGTGGCTATCGACGCAAACTTGCCTACCGACCCCGAAAATAGCATTCGTGGTGGATCCCGATCGGTAACTCGAAACCCACAAAATGTTGAAAGAGACAAAATCAGTCAATGGGTGATCTTCGAAATGCTGTAGGCTCAACATGCGGAGATAGCTCAGTTACAGAACCAAAGTCATGCACCAAGCAGGGTTGAGCCCAATCCGCTCCGGGAAGTCACTCGCAGGGATGAACCGGTCATAGAAAAGACAAATGAACGCGAATCGGGGGCTAACCCCGAGATCATAAAGAGGCTTGAGGAGCTGACAAAACGGATAGAATCAGGGGAGAAGAAAATCGAAGCTAATAACAAAAAGGTATAAACCTACAATTCCAAGGTAGACCAAATTCCAAGAGGACCTCCGATATTGAAAGGCCTGAATTCCAGGAAGTTCATGCAAAAACCTTATCATTCGAGCGCGGCTCTGAAGCCGATCCCCAAGAAATTCTATATGCCCGAGATACCCAGGTATAACGGAACGATCGATCCAAATGATCATGTAACATCTTATACATGTGCCATCAAAGGAAATGACTTGGAGGACGATGAAATCGAGTGCGTTCTGCTGAAAACATTTGGAGAGACCTTGTCAAAGGGAGCTATGATATGGTACCACAATTTGCCTCCTAATTCTATTGACTCATTGCTATGCTTGTAGATTCTTTCGTGAAAGCACATGTTGGTACCATCAAGGCCGAGACCAGGAAATTAGACCTTTTCAAAGTGAAACAGAAAGATAATGAGATGCTCAGAGAGTTCGTGTCCCGGTTTCAGATGGAATGAATGGACCTACCGCCAATTGCTGCTGACTGGGCCGTTCAAGCTTTCACTCAGGAACTCAATATTCGAAGCTCGGTGGCTTTATAGCAGCTAAAGCAGAACCTAATAGAATACCCGGCCATTACCTGAGCCGACGTGCATAACCGGTATCAATCAAAAATAAGAGTCGAAGATGATCAACTCGGGGGCCCTTTGGGGTCTATTTATCCCGTTAGAACCCTTGACAAAGTCAAGATAGGCATCGATCGTGAACCGAGACCAAACATGGATTAATATCAGTCATATAATAGAGCTCGGACAAGCAGTGGGTCCAGGCGGAACTCCACGAGAAACGAAAGGAGAAATGACCGAGGTCTGAGCAACCGGGGACTCATGACAGAGAACAGCTTCAACAGATCCATCGGGCCTAAAAAAGCACCGAGGTTGTCGGAATACAACTTTAATGTCGATGATGCTGCCATTGTATAAGCTTTCGGGCACATCAAAGATACCAAATATCCTCGGCCTCTACAATCTGATCCGACCCAAAGGGATCCTAACCAGATGTGCAAATATAATGGCACTCACGGTCACGTAACAGAAGATTGTCGACAGTTGAGTGAGGAAGTAGCCCGACTATTCAACAATGGGCACCTTTGAGAATTCTTGAGCGACCGAGCCAAGAATCATTTCAGGAATAGGGATTCTAACAAACAAGCAAAACAAGAAGAACCCTAACACGTCATTAACATGATCATCGGTGGGTTGATGTCCCACAGGGGACGATGTTGAAACGCACCAATGTATCCATCACTAGGGAGAAACGAACTCGAGACTACATACCGGAAGGAACTTTATCTTTCAGCGACGAGGATGCAGAAGGGATTGTACAGCCCCACAATGATGAATTGGAAATATGTGTACTCGTAAATAAAACTTGGGATAAACGTGTGTTAATTGATCCAGGTAGCTCGGCCAACATCATTCGATCGAGGGTCGTGGAGCAGCTCGGTCTACAAGACCAAATCGTGCCTTCAGTTCGAGCTCTAAACATATTCAACATGGCATTTGAGACAACTAAGGGCGAAATAACGTTACCAGTAAACACCGCCAGAAGGCCATGAGGTACAATGCGTGCAGTGCTTTATTCGAAAGGCCATGGATCCATAACATGAGGGCGGTGCCCTAGACAATGCACCATGTACTGAAATTCCCAACACTTGGTGGAATCAAAACATTCTACGGTGAACAACAGGCTGCAAAAGAAATGTTCACTGTCGAGGAGGTGATACCGGCGTCTACAATATCAACGTCGAAGGATCCAAACCAGATGGTCAAAACGGGGCCAAATAGCAATTATTGATACCATCCTCGGCAGATTTGGACAAACAAAAAGGAAGGCGAGGATGATGATTATGGGGTTCCCAGATATTTTATAGCCCCCGATGATTCCGACGCCACTAAATTAACGGTCGAGGAGCTGGAACAAATCATATTGCGAGAACACTTGCTCGATCGAAAGGTATACTTGGCACGGGGTTAAGCTCCAAACTTAGGGAAAAACTCATTCAATTTCTTGTAACTCATGAAGATTTTTTTGCTTGGTCCCACCTTTACATGATAGGGATCCCGTCAGAGATAACCACTCACTAACTAAGCCTGGACCCGAAGTTTCACCCGGTCAAACAGAAGAGGAGACCCCAGTCCGAGATTAAGCATGATTTCATCAAGGACGAGGTATCTAAACTCCTTAAAATAGGGTCTATTCGGGAGGTTAAATACCCGGATTTGTTATCAAACGTAGTGGTAGTCCCTAAACTAAGAATATGTATAGATTACAAATATTTGAATAAGGCATGCCCCGGAAACTCTTTTCCTTTGCCCAACATCGACTGTATGATCGATGCCACGGCTGGCCACGTGATCCTCAGTTTTCTCGGCGCCTATTTCGGGTACAACCAAATACGGATGAGCCCGGGTGATCAGGAAAAAAATTCCTTCATCACTAAATATGACACATACTGTTATAACATAATGCAGTTTTGCCTAAAAAAATGTTAGTGCCACATACCAACGCCTAGTAAATCGGATGTTCGAGGAACAAATAGGAAAATCAATGAAAGTTTACATTGACAACATATTAGTTAAGTCCTTGCGAGCGGAGAACCATTTAAAACATTTGTAGGAAACCTTCAGCATAATGAAGCAATACAATATGAAGCTGAACCTGAATAAATGTGCGTTTGGAGTTGGGTCGGGTAAATTCCTCATATTCATGGCATCCAATCGAGGAATCGAGATCAATCCTGATAAGATCAAAGCTATCGAAGATATCACCGTCATGGACAACGTAAAGGTCGTGCAAAGGTTAATCGGACGCATAGCCGTCCTGAGGCGATTTATTTTGAGGTCATCCGATAAGAGCCACTGATTCTTTGCAGTATTGAAGAAGAAGAATAACTTCTCGTGGACCCTGGAATTCCAATGAGCTTTAGAGGAACTCAAAAGGTACTTATCGAGCCCTCCACTACTTCACAGAACAAAGATAGACAAACAACTATACTTGTACTTGACGGTCTCGGAGATAGCGGTAAGTGGAGTCCTAGTTCAGGAATAGCAAGGTACGCAATTACCAATTTACTATGTTAGTAGGACCTTAGGTGAGGCCGAAACTAAGTACCCTTACCCAAAAAAACTAGCGCTCGCTTTGCTAAGCACTTATAGGAAGCTAAAACCATACTTTCAGTGTCACCCCATATGCGTCGTAACTACTTACCCGTTGAGGAACATTATGTATAAGCCTGAACTCTCGGGCCGATTGGTCAAATGGGCCGTAGAAATAAGTGGGTACGATATTGAATACCGACCTCGGACCGCCATTAAGTCTCAAATTTTGGCAGACTTTGTGGCCGACTTTACGCCGGCCCTAATACCCGAGGTTGAAAGAGAGTTATTGGTTAACTCAGGAACTTTCTTGGGAATATTGACCCTCTTTACGGACGGCGGCGCAAATGCAAAAGGGTCTGGACATGTCATAGCCACCAACATGTAATATAATTGGACAATCTATTAAGACTGTAAAATTGACTAACAACGAGGCCGAATATGATGCCATAATTGCAGGCCTTGAACTAGAAAAAAGCTCGAGGGCAGAGGTGATCGAAGCCAAGTGCGACTCCCTCCTTGTGGTAAACCAAGTTAATAGAATATTCGAGGTCAGAGAAGAAGGAATGAAAAGATACTTGGACAAGTTACAGGTGACATTACATAGGTTCAAAGAATGGACTTTGCAACATGTACCTCGGGATCAAAGCAGTGAGGCCGATGCCCTCGCTAACTTGGGGTCGTCGGTCGAAGACGACGAGTTTAACTCAGGAGAAGTCGTATAGCTTATGAGATCGGTGGTGGAAGAAGGCCACGCCGAGATCAACTCAACAAGTCTTACTTGGGACTGGAGGAATAAGTACGTGGAATATCTCAAGAACGGTAAACTGCCCTCGGATCCAAAAGAATCGAGGCCCTTGTGTACAAAGGCAACCCGATTTAGCATTTCCGAAGGCAGAACCCTATTCAGAAGAACATTCAATGGCCCACTTATAATATGTCTAGGGCCGGGGGATACTGAGTACGTTCTGAGGGAAATCCACAAAGGTACCTGTGGAGCCGAATCGCTGGTTTGAAAAATAGACAAAGCCAGTTACTATTGGATCGATATGGAAAACGACGCAAAGGCGTTCATTGAAAATGTGATGAATGCCAAAGACACGCTCCGATGATTCATCAACCTGGGAAGCGGCTGCATTCAGTTTTGTCACCGTGTCCGTTCATGAAGTGGGGAATGGACATCGTTGGTCCCCTTCCATGGGCACCCGGAAGGCTCAATTTATATTATTTATGACTGACTATTTTTCCAAATAGGTATACGCCCGGGCATACGAGAAGGCCAGGGAGAAGGAAGTCATTGATTTCATTTGGGACCACATCATATGCCGATTTGGAATGCCGGTCGAGATTGTATGCGACAATGGGATACAATTCATCGGAAGCAAAGTAACCAAATTGCTTTTAGACCACAAGATCAAAAGGATCCTATCAACACCCTATCACCCTAGTGGGAATGGACAAGCCGGATCTACCAACAAAACCATACTCCAAAATCTTAAAAAGAGGTTAAACAATGCCAAAGGAAGAAGGAAGGAAATACTATCCGAAGTCCTATGGGCATACTGCACGACCTCGAAGTCCAGTACCGGGGCTACCCCATTTTCTTTGGTTTATGGCGCCGAAGCTCTGATACTGGTCATAGTCGGAGAACCAAGTATCAGATTTTGATATGCAACAAAGGAATCAAACGACGAGGCTATGAGTACGAGCCTTGAGCTATTAGATGAAAGGCGCGAAGCCGCCATTGTCCGATTGGCCGCCCAAAAATAGCGGATCGAAAGGTATTACAATCGAAGGGAAAACCTTTGATACTTCAATACTGGGGCCTTGGTACTAAGAAAGGTCACATTGAGCACCCAAAACCCAAACAAAGAAAAATTGGGGCCGAATCGGGAAGGACCGTACCAAATTATCAAGATCACCGGAAAAGGATCCTATAAACTTAGAACAATTAACAGCGAGCAACTACTGAACAACTGGAATATAACTCACTTAAGGTGATATTATTACTAAGGTACGGCCCCGTTCTTTCTTTTATTTACATTTTAAACTAACGCTTGCAGTAACCAATAAGGGATGAAACGAGATTTTAGGTCTGAAAGCACGCGTTGCACTCTTTTTCCCTTGAACCGATTTTATCCCAAATAGGTTTCCAGCAAGGTTTTTAATGAGGCAACCCGTAAAGCATGCTAACTTAGAATTGAAGGCCTTTTACGAGCCGGTGACGATGATCACAACATCATTCGAGGCCTCTTTTCGATCAATCCCGAACACTAGGGGGCATTACCCTCGGATATCGATTTTAGCATGGAAAGAGACTTCATGATTGAAGGGTCTCGATTGATAGGATTCATTGTAAGGGCCAAATGGTCAAATGAACCGTGCCCACATAGACTGCTCGAACCCTGGCACAAAGCATGTACACATGTATAACTATTATGCACAAGAATAAAAAGAAGTCTCTTCCTTGCAAACATCTTGCCCTTTAAAATTGTTTCTTGTATTTCTTAAGGAATTTCCTACATCTGATCCCCTAAAGGTATCGAGCACAAGGGTCGCCTTAACCCAAGTTTGAACAATCACTCTCTCACTCGGAGACTGCCGTCTGAAAAAAAAACTCGGACAGTCCAAGCTATTAGACCTCAGGGGCATAAGACCTATTAGGTAACGCCCAAATTTCAAAGGCCACGGTCGCCCCCACTCGGGGGCTGTTACCTTAGGCAAGCCCAGATAACTTGGGATAGCAATCCCACTGGGCGACACCTGAACTAAAAAGGCTACGACCATATTAATACGGCTCGGAGCCGTCCGAGACCCGTAACAAAAACAAGGCATTCAATTTATTTTTTCATAACCGGTTCTAAAGGCTACCCTCGGAAAACTATAATCTAAACTACTTTGAGAAAAACATTTTCGATAATACCGAACCCCCACGATGCCTTAAAATAGAATAATGTTAAAGGCGAGGTTTATTTGAACCTTCGAGCATAACCTAATTATTTCATGCTAAGGCATTTCGATCATTGCGAAGACAAATAATAAAGCAAAGAGAAAAATACAAAAGTTGTGAAAGGGGAAAAAGCCTTATACATTCATATCCAAAATTCTTTTTACAAGGGCCAAATAGCCCATATACAAAATTTTACAAAGGCCGAACGACCTCAAAAAGCAAAAGACAAAAATATCTAAAAGGATCTTAAGTGGTCTAGTCTTCGTCGGGGGACACATCATCACCTTCGGACTCACCCGAATCTTCAGACCCCTCGGAATCTTCCTCCTAGGGATAATCCAGCTTCCTGGCCTTGGCTTCGAATACCTTGGCATTCTCGATTTAAGCCAATTAGTTAAAACCCCGGGCATGAACTCCCTCGAGGGCCTCCATTCGAGATTTCCACTTCGTATGCTCTACCATATTTCTCACTTGGTCTTGAGCCGCCTCGGCATTGGCCTTGTGCTGGGCCACCCTCTCATCGGCCTCAGCTTGACCACGATGACCTCTGACTTGGCCACCTCAAGCTCCTTGGCCAGATTTTCTTGATCGGAGAGCGCCAAGCTCAGCTGAGACTGGAGCACCTCGATATTTTTGGCCAGTACCAAGGCCTTTTCCTTTGCAACCCAAAGCTGGACCTCACCCGAAGCCAATTGTGCTCGAGCAGCCTCATTTTTCGAGGCCAGGCGGTCCATGTTTCTTTTCCATTCTATGGCCTCAGCTTTTATGTATCCACCTCTACCTGGAGATGCTCGTTTTAGTCAAGTTCTTTTTGAACCTGCGGGTTCAGACCGTTAGCTATTGTATCTGACTCATCGTCACTAATTTCAAATACTCTTCTTACCCGCTCGACCAGGTCGGCATGCTCCTTCCGAGCCGCTTCTAGCTCAGCATGGAGTTTCTCACTGAGAAGCTTGTTAGCATCCCTCTTCTCAGTAAGCTCCCGAGTCTCAGCCTCGTGATGGTCTAACTCTTCCCGATATTGGAGAAAAGTCTCGTGATGAAGCATCGAGGCCTACAAGCACAAAGAAAGATGTTACGATTGTTTGCGACTTAATCTACGTACATAGTAAAGAGGCATTCGAAGTTACCCGATTTAACCCCTTTTGATCTTCGTTGAACAAGCATGGCTCTTACATCTCGTCCATCTTGGCTTGATCCTCTTTGGTCACCAGGCACCGAAGATAACTAGCAACCCTCACGGGGGCAGAGAGAACCTGGGATTCCTTCGGAATAGACATAATAATTGACCGCTTCCGATCAGGATTTGCACTCGGAGCTTGGAACTGGTTTACTAATTTCATACTTGAAGAAGGTCTGTTGGCTCCCGAAGACGGTCTCTTCTTTGGGACCGGTAAGTCATCCAACCCGGTGACGTCCTCCGAGGCAGTAGAATCTAAGCCATCAAAGAAGTTATTGAGAGAGTCCGCTACCCCTTGGGGTCCTTCGCTGAGGTGACCTTTCAGCGTCTGAGCCTTGTTGATCATGGAGTTTGTAAATGAAGGCGACTCAGAGATATCTATCACTCCAAGTGCGTCCTTTGGGGCATTGTCCTCTACTTCAGAAGCACTGGCTGCATCCTCCTTATCGGCCTCCCTAACTTGAGGCAAAATGGCCTCGCCCCTTTCTGGTTTCGAGGCCTCGGCCACTGTCTCTCCATTGCCCCCATGATTCGGGGCAATTCGGTGCCGCCTCTCTCTGATTTGGGGGCCTCCTCATCCCTCGGACTGCAACCGCACGTGGGCGAACGGTTCAAAGGCTTTTTTTCTTCTTCGTCGGAATCATCCCTCAACCGGTGGAGTGAGTCCGATGGAATCTCTTGGGCACTGGTACTTGCTTTGGATTTGCGCACCAGCCTCCTCCTCGGTTTCTTCTTCTCGGAGCACAGAGAGTTTGAAGCCCTTTTTGTTTTCTTCTCTTTATCTTGCCTCAAAGCATATGGTTCGGGGAAAATATCTTCATCACCGGATGTGGGCCTCATTGCAACATCTTTGGGAAGACCTGCAAAGGAAAAGGAAGTGAGAACGGGCACAACAGGAAATTTAAGTGTTATCCTGTAACGACCCGGCCGGTCGTTTTGAGTATTACAACCCTGTTCCCCCTATTTATTGTTCAAATTATTCTTTACAGTGGTTATGTGACTTGCTGGGATAATTGGTTTGGGTCCGGTGAGGTCTTGGAATGAATAAGAATACTTAGTTCCAAAGTTTAAAACTTAAGTTGAAAAGGTTGGCTGGATGTCGACGTATGTGTAAACAACCTCGAAATAAAGTTTTGATCATTCCAATAGCTCCGTATGGTGATTTTGGACTTAGGAGCATGTCCGAAAAATTGATTGGAAGTCCGTAGTTAAATTAGGCTTGAAATAGCTAAAATAGAAATTTAAGTTTGGAAGTTTGACCAAGGAGTTGATTTTTTTTATATCGGAGTCAGAACCCTGTTTTGAAACTTTTTATAGATTCGCTATGTCATTTATGACTTGTGTGCAAAATTTGAGGTCAATCGGAATTGAATTGATAGCTTTCAGCATCGAATGTAGAAGTTGGAATTTGTTAGTTTTCGTTAAGCTTGAATTGGGCGTGATTTGTGATTTTAGAAATATTTAATGTAATTTGAGGTTTCGACTAAGTCCGTATGATGTTTTAGGACTTGTTGGTGTATTTGATTGAGGTCTCATGGGCCTCGGGTGAGTTTCGGATGGTTAACGAATCGAAATTTAGACTTAAATAGTTGCTGGAATTTTATGATGCCTGTATCTGGTTAACTTCATTGCTTTCACGAGGGGAGTCTCGCATTTGCGAAGAGGAAATTTGGACTGGCCCATTTTGTTCTTCGAATTCACGACAGAGGGCATGCGTTTGCGAAGTATCGAGGGGCAAAGTTATGCGTTCGCGATCGAGGCCTCGCATTCGCGAAAGGGAAAGCCGGCCTGGGGGAAATTGGTCTTTGCATTCACGAGACCAAGCTCACATTTGCGAAGGAGGTATTCCGGCCAGCACAATTTTGTGCTTCGCGAAAGCGAGGAAGCTTCCGCGTTCGCGAAGAAGAAACGCCTGGACATAAACTTTAAGTTCTGAAAATGGGACTTCGTACTATCTTCCATTTTTGACAAATTAGAGCTCGAGAAGAGGCAATTTTCGGGGGATTTTCAAGGAAAACAATGGGGTAAGTGTCTTAACTTAATATTGGTTAAATTACCCGAATCCATGGTTGTTTTTAACATTTAATTGGTGAATTGAAATGGAAAATTTAGAAAACCCTCTTAGTTTAATTTGAAGATTTGAGGGTTGAATTGGTGTCAGAATTTAATAAAATTTGTATGGTTGGACTCGTGATTGAATGTGCATTCATATTTTGTAACTTTTGTCGAGTTCTTAGATGTGGGCCCCACGGGCAATTTGTGAGTTAAATTTCGGATTTTATTGGAAAATTAATATTTTCATATGGAATTAATTCCAATGATTTGTATTGAATGAAACGAATTAATTGTGACTAGATTCGATGCGTACAGAGGCCAATTCGCGGGGCAAAGGCATAGAGGAATAAAGAACTACACGGTTTGAGGTAAGTAACACTTCTAAACTTGGTTCTGAGGGTATAAATCTTTGAATTACATGTTATGTGAATTGTATGAAGGTGACGCACATGCTAGGTGACGGGCGTGTCGGCGTGCACCATAGAAATTGTGACTTAAATAAATTCTATGTAGTTGTAAAATTAAAAAATCATGTTATTATCCGAATATTGTCCACGTGTTAGGAAATTGAGCTGAGACTCGTATTAAAGATCATGATTTGGCTACGTGCCAATATTTTGGAACCCAGAGGTTCGTGTTGCTGTTGAATTTAATTGCTTTAAAAATATATATTTCATACTGAGTCATGTTCATAAATGTGAGAATATTTATGGGATGGGGGCTGCGCACGTGCAGTAGGCCATATCGGCTTTATATATATTATTATGATATGGAAAGGGACTGCCCGCCTGTAGCAGGCCTTATAGGCTTTATCATTATATAGATCAGGGCTGCCCGCCTGCAGCAGGCCATATCATCTTTATATCACGCTTTGGCTGAAGGAGCCCTTCTAGAGTCTGCACCTCCCACAGTGAGCGTAGATGATTATATATTAGGGATGTACTTCCTAGGGCATGGACTTGTCTTACTTATTTATATTTGTGATGAATTTCCCTGGACAAGGATCTTGTCCGAATCATTTACATTTGGGGATAAATTGCCCCAGGGCTGGATTGGCCTCATACGGTACTTAGTGACTGACTGTCAGTGGATGTGTGTGTGTGTATATATATATATATATATATATATATATATATATATGGGATGGAATATCCCTGAGCTGGATTGGCCATAAACAGTACTAAGTGACCGAGTGATTAGTGATCAGGAGTACACGAGGCTTTCCATTGAGACGTCATAATCCTCATATCATGCAATATTGATCTATCTTACTTCTACTGAGTTTAACTGTTGAACTTGAAAGCATGCCTACATTTCTGTACCGTTATTTATATACTTGACTGTACCTGCGGAGCTCATCATTACTTTCAGCCCAAAGGTTAGTTTTCTTTACTTATTGAGTTGGTTGTACTCATACTATACTTTGCACCTCGTCTGCAGATCCAGATGCTTTCGGACACGACAACTAATAGATTTCAGAGTGCTATCAATTGGAGACTATCAAGGTAGCTGTCTGACGTCCGCTGACCTTGACTCTCTTTCTTTTAGTTGTTGTACTGTTCTATACTTTCGGACAGTGTTTTTATCAGTCAGACTTTGTATTCATTTAGATGCTCATGTACTTAGTGACACCGGGTTTTGGGAGTGTTTTGTATCTGTAATTGTGAGGCTTTCTATTGAATTCAGGTATTATATTTTCAAACTTAAATATATTATATTTTATTGAGGTTGTCGGCTTTCCTAATTTTGAGATAGGCGCCATCACGACAGGTGAGGTTTTGGGTCGTGACATATCCACTCAGGAGAGGAATCTCACTGTGAGAATGGGCCTCCCACCGGCCCTTCGAAAGTTCATGCCATGCATGCTTAGAATATGGCTTCTGCGACACGATGCCCTCGACCTATTCATTGAGTTGAGGAACTGCATCCGGCATCCGAGCAACAGCTGCACCACCACAAAACGTCGATGAGAAGGGAGGAAAATGAAAAGCGATAAAAGAAATCTTAAAGGCAAGGTTATACTTACGTTTCATGTTCCATTTGTCAAGAAATGGCATATCCTCAGCCGGGATTAAATCCGAGGTCTTCACTCGAACGAATCGTCTTAACTAGCCTCGGTCCTGATCCTCGTCGATGCTCGAGAATGGGGCCTTACTTGGCCGACGAGAAAGTTTTATTAATCCCTTTCAATAGAGTCGGGGACTGTACAGATGCATGAGATGATCGATGGTGAATAGATACTCCTCGATTTTGTTTACGAAGAAGTGGAGGAGGATTACTATCCTCCAAAAAGAAGGATGAATTTGACCAAGGGTCACCTCGTACCTCTTACAGAAGGCGATGATAACCGGATCCAAGGGGCCCAACATGAAGGGATAAGTGTAAACACTTAAAAAATCCTTCACGTGGGTAGTAATCACTTCCTCGGCCGTAGGAACCACCACGAGCTTATCAACCTAGTTGCAATCCTTCTTGACCTTGGAGAGGAAGTTATCGGTGACCGAGCATATATATCTCGAGACCGGTTCACACCGACCCGGTACCGAGGAGGGTTTCTCGACCTTGAAATCAGCACCGGTTGGGCCCCCCGCAGGAATGAACATCTTCAGGGGAGGTTCCGGTGTCGGTTCCTCAGTAGCAGTAGACGAAATGTTTTCCTCTTCAACCGGTCGTGAGGCAGAGGGTGTTTTTTTTTAGGGAATGAATTTTAAGGTCTTCGCCATTTCTTTGGAAAATGAAGGAAAAAGAGAAAGTTAAATGAGTATGCTTGATGGTTTCGGATGAAAAAACAGAAGTTCTTATAAAAGAATTTCAGAGTAACCAAAAACATTATGCTTGAGAGTGTTGAAATTTCTAAGGTACGAGGGCAGAAGGTTTGAAAGTAACGTTTGAATGAATTAATGAGAGGATACTTATAGTTTTTCAGCAACTTTTCACATCTGGGAGTGGCCGACCAGCAACTGACAGGCATTTAATGCTATTAAGACTTGACTGACGAGACGCTTCGACTGTTTTGTCATTTCTGTCATAAAATATCGAAGTCATGATGGGAAGTTCATGTTGTTTCTCATCGTTTACTCTCCGAAAAATGAGGGGACTATCTGTGTATGGCCGAAGTCGAGCTCGACTACAACTTGGTAGATTAGGCTTGGAACGTGACGACCACAGATTAGAGATCGACCTCGAGTCTCACCGAGGTAGAACCCGAGGTCGGGAGACTTGCCTTCGAGGAACGTAAAGTCCGGCATTGACCTTAGCCTCGAGCGAGCTCTGAAATAACTAACAGAAGACAGAAATATCCGCGACCGGATAAATATTACGGCGGGAATCTCTGCGCATATCGGTAAGGAGCCGGCAACTAGCAAATCAAGAGATTTTTTACCTTTTATAAAAATGTACCTAGAGTAGGACTCCTCTACTATATAAAATGGGGTCTGATAATTCATTTAACTCATTATAACACGCATCACAAAGCAATACATTGTTATTTCTAGTTTTCTATTATTTTGTTATTCTTTCTCGACATCGATAAAAGCATTTCTCAATCGAGGATGACTAACCTTCAAGGCTAAGATTGTTCAACTCGTGTGATTTGCATTTACTTTTTCATCGCTTATTTTAATTTTAATCTAATTTGCAACTCGGCTTATTTTACTTTTTCAACTCTGCCTCGCGTACCGGGCACAACGATTGGGGCCCCAGAACGGGAGTTGGCATTTTCCACCAAATCAAACTCTCCCCATAGTGCCGAGACATCATCCTCGACGGATGTGACTGCATCAACAGGTTGAGCATCCTGCTGAGAGGATAAGGATCGTTGTCTTCTATGAAGAGAATCTCCATCATCACTAGCTTCTTCATCATCAATCACTACGGTGTCTATAACCGACCTGGAGGCAGGACCTGCTAACATCGCTACCTGGGATGATTCGGGGGCATCAACCTTTTCCCTCTTATTCTTCTCCCTGGCCGTAGAGGAACGCCTTTTTTTGGTTGCTTGTTCTCTGGTCGTGGACTCCGTGAATAAATTTTTGTGCCCTGAGTACTCCCAGAGGCACCCGTTCGAGCAAGTGCCTCCTGGAGCAGCCTCGCCGCATCAGCAGGGTTAGCCAAAACATCCTCTTTGGGGATCTAGACTGAGCCCAGGGGTAGACCTAATTTGACAAACAAGTCAGGAGATGCAGCCAAATTCCACATATAGAAAAACTAAAGCAAAGCAAATTATAGTTACCATGATTTTCTGCCTTCCACCTGTATTTGATGGACAGTTCTTTCCACCAGCGAATTTCGGGCGTAGTGATGTCCAAGATCTTTTGAACCCACCGGTCCAAGTCTTCTACCAACGGTGGGATCCATAGGGTCGCTATACCATACAGAAGTAGAAAGATCAATACAGGCATAATAAAGCATTTAGGAGGGGAGAACGTACTGAAAGAAACTTACTGGAACGGTTCCAAGCAACCGGAAAGGATGAGGCCGCTGTTGGAATAATGTCACCGGATGCAACTGCAACAAACCGTTCCATCCACCTTCGGTCATTGTCATCATCCATGCTGGATATCAAAGCATGATGAGCACGCTTGTAAAGATTTATCATCCCCTCGAGGAAGATCTTGGGGGAGTACAGATTCATCAGGTGAGCCAGGGTCAGCTCTTCTCTGATTTCAAAGCACAAATACCGAAGGCAAGCAACCGTCCTCCACACATAGGGAATTACCTGTGACAAACATACCTGGTAGCGAAGACAAAATTCCGCTATCACGGAATCAAGCTCACCACTCAAAGAAAATGTACCCAAGGTAAAATGGTGCGTGTAAAAATATGTGAAACTCTCTCTGGGAAGGGTCACTCGCTCCGATAGGTCGGGAGTGATGACGTCCAAATTTGGGCAGCAACAGTCTTCATTTACAGTATGGATACTGGAAAGACGAATGGAAGATGGGTACCTGCTAACCGCCCATGTACGGGGGTTATTAGTAGAAAATTTTTTCTCCAAATCCTTCAAAGTACTAAGCCTTTTGGGGATTATGGAACTTACTCTTGGAGGAGCAGAATCTTCATTTTTGTTCTTATTCTTTGAAGAGCCAAAATGTTTAGATGAAGAAGCCATTGGAAGAGGGGAAGAAATATTTCTGTGTTTGGAAAAAATTAGAGATGTAAAACGAGAATGCAGGTTGGAAGTTCAAGCAACTGATGAAACCCGAAGGAAAGGGGAGTTGATACGTATATTCTTCATAGCATTTTGATACCTTTTTTCTCTCTCTCGCTTGTTGATCTTATCAGTATTGTGCCCGAAAATTCTGTTCCCGGATTTTCCAAATCTATCGTTTTATCTATATTTGAGCTAAGTATCTTGCATCCAAATTGATTAATTCATTATCTTTTGGGATCAAATTGATTCATCTGTCTAGAAACCACGAACAAATTCAACTGTACCGTTTTTCGTGTAAACACATATTCATAGTTCACTTCAAATTCTAATGATGATTATAATTTTATCCCTCAAGAAGTATATCTGCTAGTTGAATGATTTACCAAGTTGGCTCTTTTATTCTTGTATCTTCCTTTCCATCATCTTATTTTTCTTAATTTGGTCCTGTAAGCGTGATTTCTCTATAAATAATTATTCCAAATTGCAAAAACAAAGAATGCGAATTCAAAATCAATGGTCCATCTCAAAATAAACTACAATTAAATTGTAAAAGCAATCAATTTTTATTTGCAGAGGCGGAGGAAGAGTAGATTCTATGGGTTCGGCTGAACCCGGTAGATTTGGTTCAAATCATGTATTTGTCTTAAGAAAATTAATAAATATGTACAAATTATTAATTCAGAACCGAGTAACTTAAAAAATTTAGAATCCCGAACTCATAAATTTCAAATACGGACTTCACCTCTATATATTTGTGATAATAACAACTTATAAAGAAAAAAATAGCTATCGGAACTGTAGTATCTGTTTAATTTCCTTCGTGTACCGTCTTATGTAGCAACTTCTAGGTCTTCTTTAGTCTTCTATTTGTATCTTTACCAAAATAATATTATCCCTTATTTTAACTTCCAAGATTCAGCCAATGTTAACTTTTTTTTTTGGAACCCAGGAAAACCCGCTACGTCTAAAGCTTCTGCCGCAGCCTATGTCCTTCGGGTGAGCACTCTATACGCATCAGGTAAACACCCACTGTGTAATAGCCTGTAAATCACACAGGGGATGTAAACCGCACTAGACAAGTCTAGTGCAGCATGCTCGACTCAGAAGGCATTGAGGGGGGATCGATCATATGTTATCTGTATGGATGACTGCCCTCCAAACCAGCTGCCCATCCCCGAAAGGCAGCCCAATGTTAACTTTGAAGTTGATTCTTGCCTCCCAGACCTTCGACACACTTCATATTAAATCACACTTGTAAAAATACCGAGAAAAAATTTGTAATTAGTTATATATATTCTTGTTTCACTTTGTGATAGATATCGATAAGAGTGACTTCAATGGCTATTATACACCTATTCCTAAAAATATGAATCATTGTTGGAATATTTATGACAGTAACAAAGCCCAAAAAAATAAAAAATACTTTTTTTGCAGTTGGCGACAAGAATTCAAGCTTTAGATTGTCAAATCCAAAAGGGAGAAGGTCTAAATATACTCCTGTACTTTCGAAAATTATCTAAAAATATCACTCGTTATATTATTGGGCTATCTATATTCCTCCAGTCATATTTTGGGTTCAAATATACCCCTCATTTAAACGGAGGGACACATGTCGTCGTCTTATTGGCCAATTCTAAATATCTTCTAATTAATTAAAAATACCCATTATCCATACACGAAAAATAATTTTATAAAGCAATTTATTTTTTTGTAAAAACTAAATGTTTTTTACTAAAAACTGAAAAAAACGAAAATATTTTTTTTTCTTTTTTTACAAAAAAAATCTGCTTAAAAAAAACTGAAAAATATTTTTTAAAATAATGTTTTTGTAAAAACTGGATAACAAAACTGAAAAATAATTTTCTAAATCAATTAAAAACTGAAAAAAACTGATTTTTTTAAACTAAAAACTGAAAAAAATAAAATATGTGTTTTTTCAGTTTTTATAAAAATATTGCTTTAGAAAATTGCTTTTCAGTTTTTGTTTTTTAGTTTTTACAAAAATAATTGCTTTAGAAATTATTTTTCAGTTTTTTTAAAGCAATGTTTTTCTAAAAACTGGAAAAAAATATTTTTGATTTTTTCAGTTTTTAGTAAAAACAAATCAGTTTTTTCCCGTTTTTAATTGCTTTAGAAAATTATTTTTCAGTTTTTACAAAAATATTGTTTTAGAAAGTTTTTTTCAGTTTTTTTTAAAGCAGATATTTTTGTAAAAAATGAAAAAAAAATATTTTCGTTTTTTTCAGTTTTTAGTTAAAAAAAAAAAATAAATCAGTTTTTTCCAGTTTTTACAAAAAAAAAATTGCTTTATAAAATTATTTTTCGGGTATGAATAATGAGTATTTTTAATTAATTAGGAGATATTTAGAATTGATTAATAGGACGATGACACGTGTCCCTCCGTTTAAATGAGGGGTATATTTGAACCAAAAGTATGACTGCAAGGATATATATAGCCCAATAGTATAACGAGAGGTTTCTTAGACAATTTTCGAAAGTACAGGGGTATATTTGGACCTTCTCCGAATCCAAAATATAAGTTTTTTGACAACAAATGACTAAATATATACTGATCAACACATAGGGTTAAAATTAAAATAATGAAATCATTGCCCCATAATCAAGAGTCGTAATCAAAATACAACAATTAAACCTTATAATATAGTATTTGACAAAATATAATCCAATTGATGTTTGTGAAATAGGATTAGGTGGTGGTCGCTACTTGCCTCCAATGTACCTGAACCTCCAGTATTTCATGGGTTTTTCTATATACTCGTGCAATGCTTAGATCTAATGGCTTCTCTCGATCCTGTTCTTCTCTTGAATTTAAAATTAATTATATAAATTAT